>NW_025064880.1:935718-1011833 GCF_019112545.1 Guyanagaster necrorhizus
CGTAGTCGCCATCCGAGGCAGTCGCGTGAAAGATCCGGGTCGTTGTATATGTTGATGAAGACGTATCTTTTTTCTCCGCATGATATGTCCAGTATCTGTATGTCTCGGTGAGATATGATATCTGATCGGACGTTCACCTTGAATTTCCCCCCCTTCTTGATGTATGACATAACTCTTGGTGGGGGGTCGTTTCTTCCCAACGATGGGCATGGTAGTAGTGGCGTCCAGTCAGGGTGGCCAACCGGCCCTTGCACTGTTCCATTGGCGTCAGCTCCGATTCTTCCCCAGTTGGGTTCTTGTACTAAGAATATGTCGTAGTCGTTGATGTGTCTGTTGAGAATTGTGTGAATAGTCTCCTTTTTCTTGTTAGCATTTAATTGAAAAAACCGTATTCGGTGTGCATTCGGGAGTCTCTGTTGTCTGTCTTGGCTCATTGTGAATTTCCGTTTGTGGTCTCGCTGTGTTCGGTCTCATCTGTGGTGATTTCCATGCTTGTCGCTGCGACTCCTGGGATATGGATTTGGGTGGCGAGAGCCTGGAAGATGTTGGTGCCTGATGTGGCGGGGGGGGCTGTCGACATTGGGTTGTTCTCGTCAGATGGTTTTTTCCTGCTTCTCCTACCTTTAGCTGTCTTCCATTCATCGTTTACCCCCTTTTTAGAGGGGCGTGTATTGGTACGAATTTCTCCTAGTTTTAAGAGGCGTTCGGGGCACCGTCTTGCATCTGCAGTGTGTGCATCATCTCGTCCCTCTTTCCCCATGCAGTTAGCACATCGTACTATATGGTCGCAGTCTGTCTGTAGTTCGTCGGGGTAGCAGTTGGCAGCCTCTGCTTCTATTTTGCATCCGTCGCAGTGTTCGTTATGTTTCTCTTCGGGGTGTTTCCCTCCACACCGGCGGCATCGTGTTTCGTTCTGGCAGTTGTTCTTCATGTGACCAAAGCTTTGGCAGTTCTGGCAGCGTGGCAGGGGTTTTCTGTCTGCAAATGGCTTCACTGCTATAGACCGTCCATAGGCTGCGAGATACTTAGCTTTGTGGGTCAGATAGTTGTATGCCTCCTCATCTGAGGTGGCAATTTTAACAGAGGAATATGCTTGCTGCCGTAGTTCGCTTTCTGGGCGCACCCATGTTGGCTTGAGTTCAAGAGACAGGTTCTGGAAAATGGGATTGTTAGCTTTCAGTTCCTCTAAGATTTCATCCGGAGAGTAGATGTGGGTTTCAGCTCCAGGCATGACAAAGTCGTATGCTCCTGTTCGGACACCATGTAGCAGCAGTTTCCCCCATTTGGCAGTTGTCTGCACAATGCATTCCTTTCCTCGGGTGAGGATTGGAGCAATGCGGTCACTAAATCTTAGTAGATCTGTTGCATTCTGGTCAGTGCGGAGTGTTAAGATGATATTGTCATTTGCATTCCACTTCACCGTGGTTACACAGATGTGTTTCGAGTCGTCGTGTTTTGCAAGTTCCAAGTTTACCTCTTTCACTAAGGTGAGTGCATCTTTTCGCTCTAGTGGATGTACCTTCTCCCCTGGGAACTGGAATACTAGTCTCGAGTGGTGGTTCGGGTCCATGGGGTTCACTGTGGGTGGCTTTTGTGTCGGGTTTTTGCCTTTGTCATTTTTTGTTATGCTAGCGTAAGTTTGGGTCGCATTTGGGGCACCTTGCCGTTTTGGGGTGGCTGGTGAGTTTGCCAGTAGCTGATGGCCTAGATCTCTGATCTCCATTGCAGTCGTTGTTTTCATGTCTGCCATGGCTCGTTCAAGTCGTTCTGCAATCTTCTGTGTTGTTTCTAGAGCCTTCACCATCTTCTCTGGTTGGTAGTTCGGTTCCCCTGTCAATAGGTTCAGTAGTTGTCGGGTTTTCTCGATAGTCGTCCTTGGGATGTCCTGGTGGTCAGTCTTAAGTCGGTGTGCACATCCCAGAGCTTCGTCTATGGCTCTCTCGAGTGCTTGTGGTCCCTCTAGGCTCTGTATGCTGTTCCAGCTGTTATTGGGAATGTACTGTATTGTGTCGTCGTGGTCACCGAGCATCTGGTCGTCGTCGTCCTCCTCCAGGTCTTCATCAATTGATTCTATTGTTATGGTCTCCACGGGTTCCGGGCGGCCCGAGAACACGTCCTCGGTTGTGTCCGATCCCAACAGGGTCACGTGGTGTTGGTTTTCGATGTGGCCACGGGTGTTCGGATTCGGGGTGGGGGATCTATTTCTATCATCAGTGGTGCTTCTTCCTTGACGTGCGGTGTTAGATGGGTATGGGGCGGTACCGTGTTGGCGCCTACTTCCGGGATCCTTCTGGATCCCACGAGCTCTCTGTCCGGCTGTTGAATCGAGGCTGCCCTTTTTCTTGGTTGGGCTGAGGAATTTCGGGATGGAAGGGATTAGTTTTCTGTGTTTTTGGGGGGTTTTAGATGGTGATTGGGGGTTGCTTTCGCTCATTTTGTGCCTACTTCGACCTCTATGTTCGCCTATCCGGCTTTCGTCCGCCTCTAATGGCGTGGGAAATCCGGTGGTGATGGCAATCGGACTCACATTGCCTGTCAGCTGTTGATTCTCGAGATCCTTACCAGTTACAAAGCTTAACATCGTTAAAGATATCCTGTGCGCAAACATGAAAATTAAGTGATCTAGCTCTGTGGTGAAGACTCGGGCGTTAAAGAGTGTCAGGAAGCCTGAAGTATATGAAGAAAAAAGAAAATTAGGTGGAACATGGTCGCGAACACCGGATCGTATGTGCCGGAGCATGGCTTCCACACACGTGATCTAACGTCCACGTTCGCGTAGTACTACTTACGCTGCGTACTACGCTTGCTCTCAACTACAATATACCGGAAACACAGCTCATTGAATATTGACTTGAAGGAACGAAAAAGTACGTTGCTTACTGTTGACTAGTCAACTTCTTCACCATCCACACGTACAGCTGCTGCGAAATGCACATACCATGGCTCCTGCCGCTCTTCGCAGTCCTTGTCGTCGCTTCGGACGACAATGATACTCTCTGGGGTGCCTACAGACCTAATCTCTACTTTGGAATGCGCCCACAAATACCACAAAGCCTTATGACTGGTCTTATATGGTTCGGTGCTCACGACTATCAGTCCGTCTCCCGTGCGTCTCGTCTTGGCCATTTCCTCTGCATCTCATTGACATCCAAATCCTGCAGGGCCACGTCATGCATGTTCTCAGGATGACCAACTACGTTCCTATACGTGGAATGTCTACGACCCTCGCCAAGGCGGTGTACAAACCATTGAAGACACTCTGAACAACGTCCGAATTACAACAGAGTTCATCAAGGTTAGTGGTGGCCAAAACGGCGGCAGCTGGGCTGCTCGTGTAAAAGGAGAACCCCTTAATCCTTGTAAGTGCGTACTGTCCTCTTTCATTCTTCATGTTCTCAAGTTCGACAGCCGCAATGTCACGCCCTTCCCTCATTTGGTATCTTGGATTGGAGGGTCTAGGAGGCCTAGATATGGACACCGACGAGGAGGAAGATGTCGGTCTTCACCTCACTTTATCCACGTGCATGCACTTATACCATTCAGGGATTGGATGGCGAAGTCAAATTCTCTGGATCGACACCCGAGTTGGACGAGTTCACAATCCGCATAGTTGACCGTAAATCTCTACCATTCACTCACTTATTGTGTTAACAGCTCACCAGATCCCGACAATTCGTACATCACAGAGGGTCCCCATGCGTCCGCGTTCTCTGCTCGCGCCGGAAAGACCCATTACTTAGGACAGCCCATACCTACAGGACATATCTGGCAAGCGCGCGATTCTATCTTACAAGCCATGATCAAGCGTGCCCAAGATGTTATTGCACCTTATGCAGACCCAGCGGTTGGACTTCCCGATCCCTCCTTCATTCTTCAGCTCCCCGATGAGGTGTACAGTGGCTCCAACCTTTACGCGATCCAGAAAACATTTAAAGGGCCCTTCCAATTCGATGTATTTTTTGACAGCGCATCTCTGACCCAAAAGCTTACTTGTGTGTTCTCTCCCCTTTGACCCATCTAAAATATTGACACGCATGTAGCCGCCGTTCTTGACCAAGGCATTCCCTCGTTAACCAAGTCGTACGTTTCACGCTTCTCTCGAATCTTCCCCATCCCTTCCTCATATCCATCCACTTCTGAACTGGAGTCCTTTTCACAAGCTATCACTGCCAACTTGATGGGGGGTGTTGGATATTTCCATGGCACCTCCATCATCGACAAATCTTTCTCTTTTGAATGGGATGAAGATGATGAAAGCTCTGATGACGATGTCCCTCCGGAACAGCGTGGTCCCCAACTTTCTGAACCCAAATCCCTTCTCACTGCTACGCCCAGTCGGAGTTTCTTCCCCCGTGGATTCTATTGGGATGAAGGCTTCCATCTATTACATATTGGACAATGGGATGACGCATTAGCATTAGAAATACTCAAGAGTTGGATCAATCTGATCGACGAGGATGGCTGGGTGGGAAGAGAACAGATTCTCGGCGAGGAGGCCAGAAGCAAAGTACCACCTGAATTCCAAACACAATACCCAAAGTATGCTAATCCGCCTACACTTACAATGGCTATCACTGCCTATATTAGCCGCGTCAAAGCCGCTGATTCTGGTCCGTCTCTCGCTGATCTGGGTATGGGCACGCAGCAGACACCACTTGACGTCCAAGGAAGCGATACTCCTGAGGCTCGTACACCCACTTTCGCCCTGCCGTTCCTCAAATCAATCTACCTACCTCTCCGACGGCACTATGACTGGTTCCGACGCACACAGCGTGGACTTATTAAACCATATGCTAGGCGGGCCCGTTCGCGAACTGAGGCGTACCGATGGAGGGGGCGCAACCTTAACCACGTTTTAACGTCGGGAATGGATGATTATCCCCGTAGTACGCCTCATGCTGGCGAGCTTCACCTGGATCTCATTTCATGGATGGGTTTCTTCACACGTACAATGAAAGAGATTGCGGATTTCGTTGGCGAGACGGATGACGCCTTATCGTTTGGTGAGATCTACGAGAACATTGTGGGAAACATTGATGATCTGCACTGGGATGAGGAAGAAGGGATGTACTGTGACGCGTCTGTAGATGACGAAGACGAATCAATGCCCGTTTGTCACAGGGGATATCTGTCACTATTCCCATTCTTGCTGGAACTCGTACCTGTGGACTCTCCCCATCTTGGAAAGATTCTCGATCTCGTTCGGGATCCTGAGCATTTATGGTCTCCTTACGGTCTCCGGAGCTTGTCTGCTAGCCATCCGGAATTTGGACAAGGAGAAAATTACTGGAAGGGACCAATTTGGGTACAAATGAATTTCCTGGCCTTGAGAGCTTTGCATCAGGTGGGCCAATGCTTATTTTCTCAGCTTTCTTTACTGATGTTCAAAATAACAGACGTATGCAGCACAGGAAGGTCCGTTCCAGGCACGAGCACAAGAAATATATGACGAGCTTAGGCGAAACGTGGTGGATAACGTTTTCAAGGTCTGCTGTTACATGTCCTGACAGAGAGGAGCTGACATTTTAGTGACTTTTTTAGGAGTACCAACGCACAGGATATGTGTGGGAGCAGTATGATGCTTTGACAGGTGAGGGAAGGCGGAGTCATCCGTTCACTGGTTGGACATCCTTGGTGACATTAAGTAAGTCACAACTTGACTTCAAAAAAAGAATGTAGCTAACGGATTGCGTGCCAGTTCTGTCTGAAAAGTACTAATAGTAGGAATAATGGCATGTATGTAACAAGTCATGAACTTAAATCATACATAAGAAAGCGAAAAGAAATGCAAGGATAATCTATATCAAAATCGGCTGGGGTCAAAGGATAGGTCGTCAAAATGTAGCGAATCTAATTGCATCTCGATGCTGGTATCAGCGTCAAGCATTGGGGAAGGCGCTGGTGGCGGCTGATAGATTTGCGGCACCAACACACTTTCCTTCACCCTACTTTTTGCACTGCTCTTCTCCCTCCGGAAGGATGGGAATCTGTGCAAGCTGAATATGGAGGTAATCTTCATGGGCTCAGTATCAACTGGGGTGTCTGGTCCAGACGACGAAGATGAGGATGAATCTGAAGTGCGGGACATGGAAGGCAGACTGGGGGAAGAGGAAGAAAAAATTTTCAGCATGCTGAAGTGTCGGGTCATATATGAACGGGTTGTCGGTGAAGGTGACGGTGCCCGGAGATCAACATCCTCCTTTTCCTCATCATCTGGATGAGGGAACTTGTTGTATAATGACGAATTGCTCTGCCGCACACGCAGGGGAGGGGGGAGCACCGGTTGAGCCTTGGGACGTATTAAAGCCTTGACTGCTTTGAAGAAGGACGTGGTGGACCGTTTCTGCTGGGGCAGCTCGGAAGACGACAGAGGTGAGGCTGGGCTGCACGAATGGTGACGGCTGACACGGATGACTTGGTATATCTCTGAGTCGTCTGCAGGGTCATTATCAACGAGAATGTCGATATCAAGGTCATCAAGGAGGAACTCGGCAGTGTTATGGGAGGGGGGAAGACGGTGGAGAGCATCGGCCAGGATGTTAGAGTCATGGTCGACGGGATCATCGGGGTCGTAACAGCAAAAGGGCTCTTCCTGGTCTTCCTCTGGAGGAAAGACGACGACATTAGGGCGCATCATGGCGGGCGACGACGGCGGGGCGGGCGGGAAACGAGCGGCGGACATAGAGAATGGCGGGATTGGCATCAAAGCCTTGCTGGCCTGGAAGCTAATAGTAATAGTAAAGAAAAGCGTGAACTCACCAATCACGTGCGCGCTATGCTTCTCTTTCGACCGGTATCGCGCTTTTCCCACCTCCGTCCATTCCATTCCTTCCAGCCATTTCATCGTCCCGTCATCGTGCTCAACGACGAGCAGATGGCTCGTGCTCTGTATGTTCTTGCTAGATGTCTGCCTTCTCTTCACCTAAAGATCTTTCAGCTCAGTAACCTTCTTGGGCACTTCCAGCGGCGGAGGTCCTTCTCCAACTCGCAACTGCTCGTCTCTCGTCGCCAGCGTCTGCAATAACGGTAGCCTTTGGATGGTCGACTGCGCTGAAGGAACATTGCGTCAGTTCTACAACCAGCCAGCCACCTACGACGACGTCCAGCACCTTAAGGTTACCCGCGTCAACAAGATCTTCATCACCCATATGCATGCTGACCATGTCATGGGAATCATCACCTTCTTGCGAAATGTGCTCTATCCTGTACCTCTGCCGACAGCACAGTCTCAGCATCATCCAAAGTCGGATCCTACAGTTGAAATATATGGTCCAGCAGGGATACGAAAGTTTGTCCGCCTGAACATGAAAATGACTCTCAGTCGGTCCAGCGACAAGTATGTCGTCCATGAACTGGTCACCCCAGAAGACACAGTGACTCCTTGTACAACAGAGGACTTGCACACCAGTGAGGCTCCCGGTCGTGACATAGTAGCCGAAGACGGCTTTTGGCCGGAGATTACCAAAGGGTCTGGCTTTTATGGCGATATCTGTGTTGATGCGGGGCCTATCGCTCATCGAGGTGCGACACACAAATCAAACATAAGAAATCGCCACTCACCTGTCTTTCAGATCCATGTCTTGGCTTCATCTTTCGGGAATCTGTCAGTCCGCACCGCAAGATAGTCATCCTCGGCGACACTTACGATCCAACGTCCCTTGTTCCACTCATAAACCAGTTTTCCTCGTCTCCAACATCACTCCTGGTTCATGAATCTACTGATGCCCATATTGACCCCCACATAGACGTCAAAGCGAAGCGCTCCAAAGAAACCGTCTCGAGCACCGCTCTGGCCCGTGGTCACTCAACGCCCGACCTTGCTGGCGCATTTGCGCGCACCATTGATGCTCAGAAGCTGGTCCTCAATCATATCGGAAGTCGGTTCCCAGCGGCCAGTGGAGGAGGCTTCAAGGCGGACGTTATCAGGGAGATCGAGCGCCAGGCGAATGTAGCTTGGGGAAAGGGTACTGCGCGCGCTGCGTGGGATTACATGCGTGTCGTTGTCCCTGCTCCCGAAGCCGAACAGGAGGAAGTATATGGATTGAGTTCAAGAGCAACTTTGAATCATCACGGTGATGTTCAACATGCGGATGGCATCTATCCTAGGAGATCACAAAACCATAATCCTAGGAAACGATATGCCTGGTCATAACAGCCCTGACTGCAATTTCATATCCCTCATCTGCGATTGCGCAGCCTGGCAATTGACACTGGGAACTCCTGGGTGCATTTTTAATGTTCCTATGCCCATCCCACACCGTATTTCGATGCTGGAGACATTCAGATGTCATAATGTGGACGTGGCGAGCCTCGAATCCACTTTTGTTTGAAGATTATCCATCTCTATGGAATCCTCGGGGTTAATCTGCTCTCCTCGCTTTTTTCTCCTTCGCAACTACCTCAGTAGTATTTACAGCGGACCACTGACCTGCATTGGGAGTCTGTCCATCGTCAGGTCTATCGGTATAAAGGTCCAAAAAGTACTGAAGCATTAAAGGAGGATATGACCAAAAGATGGTGTGGAAAGACTGAGCAAGGAATTCAGGTAGATAACTTATCAAGCACCTCTAGCAACTATTTCCAACTCATCTTGACCATAAATCACTGCATGAACTCTCGTCGAAAGTGCCTTGTTCAGCCTCCTAGCATTTGGCATACCATCTGCCCGTGTGTGGACCTACGTCAAAAAGATTAATGATAAACTGGAAGGACTAGAGGAATTACTTACGACACAATCCTGGAGTAAAAGCTCGCCGGCGGTCGGATTCTCAGCATACTTCTGAAAAAGACTTGAGAATGTGGGATACTCGTCCACGATGTCTTGCGCGCCCGAAAATGTCACGCCAGGAATCTGGCGGAGCATCCAGTTCCAAATTTCCTTGTAGGTGTTTTCGGTTTCAACTTGCTTGAAATCCGCACAAAATGGGAGGTGCGACCGTTCGATCAGTTGCCGAAAAGTTTGGTCATATTCAAGGACTGTTGCAGATGCTACGCACTTGTATGACTTGATGCCTACAATTTGTGCGTGAGTCTTCTACAGCAGGAGACGAGATTAGTCCAATAACCTATATCAGCAGTGATGTTATATAACCGCTCAACAACCTCTTCGACGCTTTCAACAAAAACGTGATGCGTATGGCAAGTGATATTCAAACTTGCAAAAGCCTCGTAGGCGTCGTTGCGCTGTCCCTCCTCCAGATGCTCGACCATGATAAAAGTCTGATGGTGGCTCGAATTGCTGCCGTGGGCGTCGCGAAAATCCTTGACGATCTGTAACAACATCTTTGTGGGCACCAAATGCACCAAATTCGCGCCGGTGAGGTAGAGCAACGCCGTGGACTGCAAGACCTCGTACTCTTCACAAGGTATCCAATTTCTCGTTTCCGCGTTGCATCGCTTATTGGACCACATCCTCCACTGTATCGTGTGATAATCCCGAAGCAGCTGGTTTCCAAATAACAGTGTGCCGCCGAGTCCCCGAAGTCTCTCCTTGAGGGACGACAGGAGTTCCGCATGCGCGTACTGGAAAGATTCGGAAAGAAATGAGAGTCATGTTCTTCACCATTTGCCTTTTGCTGTGCTGGAGCTTATTAGCGTCTTTCATAGCAGCTGCTTCGACCTTCTCCTTTTTTTTCTGTTCCTTCGCGGCAAACTTAGCCGCTTTCTTAAGTTCACGCTCTCTTGCCTGTTGAGCCTTGCGCGTGCCCTTCTCCTGTTCTTCGTCCCGCTATTACCTGTTGAGTATCTACTCCGCAGTGAAGGGCGGGAGGGCTCACCCGCTCTTGGGACGTTCTACGCTTGCGTTTTGACTTAGTCTGAGCCTTGTTCGGGCTCGATGATGCAGACGCTAGAGGCATCTTGACTGCTTCAGTAATAGAAGGAAACGCGTGAATAAGATGGAGACAAACGCTAGTGGGTGACGATGACTGAGATTTGGTCTTTTTACTAGGAGACGCGTCGGCGTCGCTGCTTGTGCTCTGTGAGAACCTTCGCTTACGCAACTGGGAAAGAAGCTCTGGTGTTGGTAGATCGGAATCACTGTCGTCGTCGAGTGTAGTGGTACGAAAGGTGGGAGGGTCATCATCGTCGGTTAGCGTCAAATCTATGGCAACTGGCGAAGACAGGCGAGGCTGAGATGAAGAAAGAATTTGGCTTGAAGGGGGTAGATCATCATCAGAGTCGGTGTCGCTGAGCACTACAACTTCGCTGTCGAGAGTGAGCTGACTGCTTGATGGAAATGAACATTGGAAAGGGCGCTCGTAGTCGTCGTCGTCGTCATCATCAGAAATATCCCAGATATCAGGGTAGTTCGAGGACGCCATCTCTTGGACGGTGGATACGGTGAAACACGGTGCACGTGGTGGCTGTGCATAAACGCGCTCTACTAATTAATAAAATAATCTCAAAATAATCTCGTCCACCTTTCTCTCTGCGATACCTAATACCTCCGCGAAAGCACTATGTCAATCCATTATTTGCAGTATGGGTAGAAGAAAAACTGATTCAACTGAAAGAGAATACACCAGGTAACGTATAGTCCACGTTTGGTCGAGTATACTATGATTTTCACGCTAGACTCAAATCTTTGCTTTACGTACGGAAAGGCACTCAGAAGTATACGAGAGCATCTAGATCCTGTTGACATTCATTCGTCAGACAGCTCAAGTATGTCGGACCCAAAATCGTCGACTTTCTCAAGTAGAAAATGGAGCAGAATGTCGGCAGTAGCACTTAACTCCCAGCATTGGCGCCAAAAAAGCGTGACAGGCAGCCGAGCAAGAAGGCTGCCCAAAGGCGAGATGATGACAGTTCAATCGCTGGACCGTCGACGGGAAAACGATCCGAGAGCTCACGAGACCCCTCAGAATCTCGTCCCGGCAAGCGTCCTGCCTATCCAGACAGCGATTATTTCGACCTTCCCAGCGTACCATCACAGTTCTATATCCCTCACGATATCTTTCAGTTCTGTTACCTTGGTGTGTTGGCTTCAAAGTTTCCACTGCATCTATTTATTGACTTGCTACCGAGACAACTCTGACCGCCCTGTAAGCGATCGTAATGAAGCGCACGTTGGAGGATACTCTGTGCAAAATTCATATCGCTTGGGCTACAAAGTTCGATATCTAGTGGGGCGTGAATATGCCATGCAAGAACGGCTATATGATTCAAAGCCTTCGGGCGACGGGAAATCAGCTACCGCCTTTGTTGATATTGAAGACTCTGACTGTTTTGCCATATCGACTCTGCCGCTTGAGGAATTTGCGCAGCCGTCCCTTTCCGAACTGTTGTCAGCGGAGACTGCTGGACAACGTGGAATAACATATTCTCTTGATCTTAGCAGGCAGGGCCAGACGTCGTATTCCCGCGCGAACACATCGACAATCATTTCCACTACGAAAAGGCCGAAAGTTATCGAAGAGAAGCTCAATCCTCCCTACCAGGTGACAGCCTCCCGTTCCAGTCTGCAAAAGATTGGGCCATATTCTCAGCCTTCTGCACAAACATCCCCACCTAATCCCCCACCTATGATGGCGAGCAATGGTATTTCGTCAAGCCGCGTTACATCTACACTGCGTCATACACCTCCTAAGAGTATTCCACCAAATATCTTGGGTGTAAGCACGTCTCAGAGAGATGCAGGTCCGGGTAGGATCAGTGATTGTCCTGTAGCAATGGCGCGCTCCCACACCACGCCGGTATTGAATCCGACGGGAACTAGGACGCATAAGCGATCTCGACCGTCCCACGCCATTCCAAATCTTCCTCCTGCCCAAACCACCGACAACGCCTCCGGTGATCCAAGCAACTTCATTTCCTTTGATCCAATCATATTTGCAGCTCAGACTTACGAGATTGTTTTGATTATGGATACTCGGGAAATAAAGGATCAACAGATTATTTCAAGGTACAACTGGAGAAGGGGGGCATCAAAGTAGAGGTGCGCGTTCTGGTTCTAGCCGACGCCTGCTGGATTGCACGGCGGAAGTATCCAGCAGGCAACGAGATGGATGAGGTGGTTCTCGACGCCATCGTGGAACGGAAAACATTGAGAGACCTACACCAAAGTATCGTCAAAGATAAGCGGTTTCATAAGCAAAAGGTGATCTTTGCATCTTTCCGTGTTTCTGCCATCTCATCATTTTGTAAAGTTTCGTTTACACCAGTCTGGTATTACGCACGTATACTACCTCGTTGAGAATTACAGTGAGCAAATTACTTTTTCTCATTCATATTCGATGACATAATTCAGTGATGGATCACGCTCTCAAGGAATTTGAGCTTCAGATCAATACGGCGCTATCTTCAACGCAGATCGTTGATGGTTTCATGGTCAAAGAGACGCGCGATATACAGGACACAATCACCTGGTATGTTGGTGTACACGAGGGTCTAATAGACGTTTACATGGTTGGCGCTTTCTCCTGCTGTTCCGGACTTCGTCCCATCCATGACCTGTTTTAGGACAAAGACCTACACATCATTCCCTCAGCAGCTATTAGACGGCACAGCTACCTGGACATGCAAAAGATGCTCCGAGAACGGCATCACGATCGCGTGTATCTGACGACATTTACCCAGTTTCAATCTCTGAACTCCAAGAACGGGTTCAAGACTGAGCACTGTCTGGGCGAAGATGCTATTGAGCGTGCATGGTTTAAGTGCAGAAAAGGTGGGCGCTATCCTCAACAAATACCCTACCCCGACGAGTCTATATGTAGCATTTCGCGAGGCGGAAGATTTGCAACAGGCGATGCAACAGTACGAAGACAGCAATGGTGGTCCGCAAGTACCGAAAGGAAGGCGGAAGGCTAGGAGCAATGTACCTAAGGCGGAGCTGCTGCCGGCCGATATAAACCGAGAGTGTGGGAGACCCATTGGGGACGTCTTGAGTAAAAAGATTTACACGCTGTTGATGTCAGCGGATTATAGCTCTGCTGAGTGATCTTGGACTTTACTTGTCGTCGATTATCTTCATTTTTGGTAGGACTGGACGCCAGACCGAATTAAAATTCATATCTTGTACCCATTTCGTGGCTCTGAGAGATAACCTTCGTCACGCAAATCAGAGGTCGGATACCGTTCTGGGCTGCCTTTGAAGGTGCATCACGAATTATAAGTCTCCTTCCGTCGGAATCAAACTTTGTACTTGGTGGTACCTTGGCTCCGGTTTGAGCTACTGCTTGTCTGTCTTTAGGAAATTCATCATGTATTAGATGATGAGAAGTTCATCCTTGCAAGCGAATCCAGAATGACCTGCCGAAAATCGAAAGGTTGCAAACTTGCTATACAGACAGTCTCTTTCAAATTTCTTTGTTACAATGTTCTTTATTGACGGACGAAGATGTGGGGTTCCAAAAGTAGCAATATCTCGACTTATTCCCAGACTTATGGAGATGGACAAAGGCAACGTCGGGTTGTTAGCTAATGCCCGGTTCCCATTTTCCATTGATATAAAGGGCTCATTCATCCTTTGATCCCTTTCATCTACGAACGACTCGAATATTCCTCGCAGCTCTGGCCAGCTTGTTACGTTTCCTTGGACGCGATTTGCGGTCCAAAACACTCTTTCATCACCTTTCCCTTGTAAATCATGAGAACATTCATTGTATCCTACCGTGTTATTAAATTCGGGGTATATGGTCAGTGGCATTTTCTATCAACTCTCCCTGTATGCTAACTTCGTCCGTTCCAGTCCTCATCTGTATCGTGAATGTGGCCATGTTGGCTTTGTTGATGGCCTCACTTATTGTTGGGTCTATAGGATGTATGTCGTCTCCAAATTCAACAAAGTCTGGCTAATGAGTGAATCACTGCACTAGTGATAGAGGGTGTTGCGATTCTGTTAAACGGGCTTCCACCTGTCGTTACGATGTATACAATGTTATGGAGGTACCACAAATACGAGTGGTGGTCTAAAGATGAAATTGAAGAACTATCAAAGGTTCGCAGTATGGTGACATTTGGCGTCCTCTTTGTGATTACTTTAAGTGAGTCCTTCATTCAAACTTGCATTCCCCCTCTGGAATTCTGATGTACATTATAAATATAGCATCGTCGATTCTATATACTGTTCTCGAAGTACAGGGACAGCTGGTCGAAAGCTTTTCCGCGCTTTCGAACTCGAACTCGTTGGCCGTTGTTCTAGTTGTTCTGTCGTGGGTTTCACCACCAGCAGGTGCATTTCTCTCTTGTCTTTCTATATATCAAGGACTGATAGGAAAATATAGTTGTTATTGGCTTCGTTGTCGCGTACAAAGAAAACTTGCAGTCCCCACCTATCGTCCGACCTCCCCGAATGGTGGGCAGATTTTGTAATGATGATGCGAACATTTCTCGGACGCACTCCATGGTACTGGGTCACGTAACCACAGAGTACAAAATAGGAAGCTTCACTAGCTGGGATCCATCAAAGACTCATAGGATGGTCATACTAAGGGCACAACTAGAAACAAAATGTCAAATTCCAGAGCGATAGACCACTGTGACATTAGACTAGAGACTGGGATTATTTTTCTCATTCTTGCTTCTGTCACGTTGCTAAATGCATACATAAAGAACTTAAGTCAAATTGCCTATGGATCGGACGATGCATCAAGTCCGACAACAGAATTTAGCAGGTCATCGTTGGTGGGCTTCCACTCAAAAGCAGGTTCTCCTTCTATGTCACAATCGATATTGGTTACGGATTCAGATATATTCCCGTTTTCGATGCATCCGACATCTAAGGGCGAAATTTGAGTGCTCAATGGCAGTACTGAGGGTCCGGCGGTAGACAGTGAACGTTGCGAGACTTGAAGAGCAACAGTAGGCGTACGGTCATCATCCGGCAAGATCGATATACCGGCGGGGCCAACTATATAATCCAAGGACGCTGGTGAAGATACGGAACTGAAAATAATGCTCAGTCGTCGGATGAGGGTCGCTTGATCGGTTTCGGAGTGAGTTAGCGTTGAGGCACCTGTCGCACTCCAGTCATCAAGTTTTAGGCGCTTTTCCGCGAAAGAATCCTGTGGATACCTGCGTCGACTTGTGCGAGAGAGCTGGATACGAGCGTTGACTTGGTTTGCCCAAACCAGACCCAAACTAGCTTCTTTCCTATCTTCCCCGTGTATACTGTCAGCGCAGCTGAACCAGCGAGATTGATCACTGTACAAAATGTTGTCGTCGTTTGCCTCCACTGGCTCTGGATCAAACGCGTCTACCACCTCGTTGAGAACAACAACTGCAATGTTATATTTGCTGGAAAGAATATGAAGTAGAGAGGACACTTGAGCGATGTCCCTGGACCTCTGGACCAGCGTCTTTGTGGTAGTTTTGTCTGTGGTATGGAACAATTCACCAAGGGCGTCGATGACCAGGAGTTTCACAGGCTTCGTTGCAGAATCTGCGAGCTTTGAATCTACAAACTGGGGGAGTGTGATGGATAGGACATGGATTAACACGGGTATCGTAGGGCACGACATTGTGTGAACATCGTGGAGTCCACACAGCGAAGGAGAGAGTAACGGATGGGCATCCAAGATGTCGAGCAAACGCGCCGTTGGAAGCACCGAGGACGTCGTCAGATAGCAAGTTGAGCCCAGAAGGCCTCCAAGCCTCGACGGTATCTGCACCAGCAGGGAAAGTTGCAAGGCCAGTTGGGTTTTTCCAGCCGCACTGAGAAAAAATAAGACTTGCGTCCTGGATGAGGGATCGAAGACGACGAACCTTTCACCAACAACCTCCCATAGCATTCCTGTCCGTATCCCACCGCCTAGGGCACCGTCGAGGTGCTCATCTCCCGTCGTAAACTTCTCCTCGCCTTCATGCACAAGCTCCTTTAAGGATTGGATTCCACACAGATCCTCTTGAAACAGAATCTGGACGATTCTCTTGGCCTCCAAGGGTGAAATTCGGCACCTCCGAGCCAGTTCTTCAGGCGGAGCGAAAAGTACATCGTCGGGAGTCAGATAATTTCCTGCTCGGGCCGTTAGCATCAGCATCGTCGGTACCTGGTGGATCCTATACCTTTCTTAAGAGCAATCCGTTGTACGTCAAGAAGTTTATCAAAGGGAGAAATGATGATGGTGCCCATAGAAAGCGTTATTTGCACAAGAGGAAAGCAGAAAACAATGACGCATAATTTATGAAATCCTCCATAACAGACATAGATATATAAGCCCAACCTGCTCGGATTTCCCTCACCGCTGCCGTGATGCTATAGCAGTATCCGAGTTCGTCCGCCCCAAGAGACCACCAACAACATTGGATACAGTTTCAGTGATCTGACGCTGCTGAATCTGCGAGTGCTTTACGTAGAACAGACGGACACTCGTCGAGTTCCATACTCCTAAAGGAGTCATGGCTCGAACGTAGATTTCTCCCCATATTAAAGAAGTCAGCCATACGATGGAAGCATCTGACCACTGTTCGTACAATAAGAAAGACTGGGACTAACAGAAAGGAAAAGAAATTTACCAGGAATTTCCGAGGCGTTAAGGGATTAACAGGAGGTAACACGTCCTTCAGAGTTACTGACCCTAAGAATTCCAAGACCGTAGACGTCGAATTAGCTTTGTGCCGTGATGCTTGAAGTTCTTGGACTTTAGGTAAGAGCTCAGATATAATCAGCATTACCGGATCTAAGGGTAAGCTAGACGACAGGTGCATTAGTAAAAACGTCCCAATTGCTGAATGAATCAATTTACCCTTCCTGCCAAGACGATACCTGCTGAACACGCGTCAGAAATAATTGTCGATTGTTGCGGGAAACACAAACCCAATCATGAGTAGGTATAAAGCCGTTCCTTCCAGTACCAGAAGCGGCCACCCGCTCAAGGCTGATGGTAGTATCGGATGATAGGGAACGTCTCTCCTTCATTTTACCTCGAGCCTTCTCAGACACCGACGACGCAGGATCTGCAGCCATCTCCGTTGGTATAGACTCAGCAGTCGGCGACATCGGTGGGACAACCACTGTTTCTGCATCGTGATCGGGGGAAGCCGTGACTTCCTCCAGCTCGTCTTGAGACTCGTGCGAAAGAAGCCGTTCCTTTTCACTACGCGAAACAGGCCCTTCCGCAGATTCTCTAGAAGTTTTTATAGTAGTCTTACGGCTCTGCTCCTCCTTTGCCAGCTGGACACGCCTGATTTCTCGTAATCCTTGGGAAAGCGTAAACGTTCCCAGGTCCTCAAACGTCTTATGCGATGAAATTATGCTATATATGAGATTGGGATTCTCCGCCAAATGATGGAGGATGACAGAATTGAATACCTCCAACCTGGGGAGAGTTAGGAAAATGTGCTAGTTTGTGCAAAGTACTCACATAAAGAACAGAAGTCTAGGATGACCTTCACCGGCCAAAAGAAAGAGGGGATTCGAGAAGGACGTGAACAGCTGGATCAACCTAGCACTAGACGTCACGCTCAGGTTTTTGAAATAGGGCGCCAGATTCGACAGTGCGATAATGAGGGCAGGATACAGCGAATTGAGAGACCCAGAAGTGGTTGCCACCACAGAATAAATTGCCTTTGGTATGGTAAGAACGACTGTGAGAAAAGAGGTTACTACCGTACGTTGATCATGAAATCAGCAGCAGTTCCCGGCACGCTCCATTTTGCAGGAAGTTGTATTCTGATAGGCGATGCGAATCTGTTTCCAAGTGCGGGTTCTGCTGAAAGCGTTTGAATGATGTACGAAAGTGTTCTACATAGTCCATGTTGCTCTATGACACTTTATGAGCATGTGAACCGCAACGAAGACCGAAGGAAACACACGAGGCTTGTCTTTGATTTCTAAATTGTAGCACAGAAGATGGGCCATGAGATCCGTGGCCCTGTCCATGTCCAAAACAAACGCGCGGAATTTCTGTATTTGTTGGATCAACTTGGGTCGCACCTTGATCATTGGCGAAACACTGACTTTATTGAGTTCAATCATCTTCCATAGAAATAGTACTAATACAACATTAGCATCCAGAGTCATATCAAGATGAAACTCACCGATTTCTGCGACGTAAGGTATAGATTTCCTTGCGCCGGGAAGTAAATTGTTTACGCTAGCCAACTGTTGATTCATGACGCCGAGTATACCATCCAAAATAAAGTTGAAATCCTGCGTGCGATGCTAAATCCCAAAAAAATGAGCGCAGTGTGTTCCAAGGTGGAATGAACACCCACGAGTTTCATAAGGAAATACCGGAAAGAGTTGGTCTTGGCGGTAGGAACAGACGTCTGGTTTTCCGAGGTCCCAGTGAGGACATCTCTCGCACTGCCACTCTGAAAGTCAAGAATAGCCACCAAAACCTGGAGGCACATGCCAACAAGAGTTGATCTAGGGTCTTCACCCTTGAACACGAGATGGTTGTAAGGTAGCCGCCCAGTCATGCTGGTATTGACCGAGTTCATAGATGTATTGAGAAGCGAGCACAGAATAGTGAGGACATCACGCCGGGGTGTCTTCTGAATGAGGTGGAGGGTGTACAGGGAGGGCTTCGAGAAGAGTGACGATGGCGGGACATATATCTGCCTAGAAAGGAGGACGAGGAGAAGGCGCAGAACCTCGGTCTTATTATTATCATATTGGCTGTTGATGCCGAGGTCCACTGTCGATCCAATACCCTTTTCCCTTGGTGTATTTCAGCGGGAGAGAACGACTCTGGTGGGAAAGCGTAACAAATACCAAATGACATAGTTAATCTTGTGGTGGTCAACTTGAATTTTGGTCGGCAGTGTGAATCCGCAACAGAACAAGAGATCTATGATGCAGCTGAACAGCTTCTCCCCCAACGAGGGCATCGTTTTCGTCGGTCTCGGTGGTGTGCTCTCGGCTTCGTCCTCGCTATCGTCCTCGTCCTCAATCACAAACTGGGAGGTCCCTTCGTCCAGGGACTGCTTAACTTCCTGTCTCTTCCAAAGGACCTCAAGCTCAAACACACTCGACTCACCTTCCACCTCAAAGACCACTGGCAAGACGCGCTGCAAGACGCGAAGACAATTTAATACTTCCTTTGTCGTGTTACGGTCGGCGGACCCAGTGGCGTTTATGAACGACGATGCAAGTGCGGTGACAGACGCATTGGAAGCGGGGGGGAAGGTGTGGTCCGAGACGAGGTTGAAGAGTCGAGAGGTGACCACACGAATGAGGGTCGCGATGTTCTCTGGAGCATCTAGAAGGGCCCGTCGGACTATATAGGTAGTGAGCGATGAAATTTGTAGGTTAAGCAGCTTTCCAATACCGTCGTTTGGTGTAATAAGAGAGAACACTTCTGACGCAGAGTCGAAGAGGCTGATATACTGCATCCTTCTACTGAGTTCATTGTCAAGAATTAGGATAAGCGGCACCTACCTGGTCCCAGTAGGTATCGCTCTCCGGTATATTCTAAGCAACATAAACTCGAGTCCTGGTAGCTATTGAAACCAGACTCACCCGCACTGTCGCCAATTTGGAGAGACCGCCTGGCTGGCTGCGGAATCCGAGCTTTTTCTCGTCAGGAAGCAGGCCAAACGGTGACGCGAGCTTCTGGGGTATCCTGGAGAACATGTCGACCGCAGCGTCGAACGTGGAAGCAAGTCAAGGAGTTTTGCACAGCCACTTGCTGATCATTCCCTTGATGCGAGGATTTATTTATTTATTTAATTTAAAGGTTAAATCAAATCCGAGCGATGAAAAACGCGGTTGCAGCATTTTGTCATGAGAATAGAAGCAGGAGAAGCCGAGGAATGTGACCCCTTGGTGAGTCCATTTTGCCCCGAGATTACCGAAACGCCTGACATGCTACCCCCGTCCTTTGGTCTGGAAGGTGGCTAACTGAGAAACCGCAAAGAAAAAATGCTATTGTCAACGTCCAAAGCAAAGAATCGCTACGAAAAAGTACATGGTTCTAAGTACGGTATCTACTAAAGTGCGAGGACAATTACGGCGCCCAATACTGCAAGAGGAACACTAGCAAGGAGCTTCAAGGCTGACGACGATTGAGACGAGGTCGCCGTCGTAGAGGCGGACATGGAGGTAGGTGCAGCAGTGGCAATGCCATTGACACCACCAGTGACCGCTCCATTATCCTTTTCCTAATGGCAATAGTTAGAACTAGGGGCGGGAGGGGGAGGAAATGGGGGATAGTTAGTACCTGAACTTCAGAGCTACCGATGCTCAAGGCAGCAGCTCGGAAGCTGTCGTAGGTGTTGCCGGTGGGCGGGGCATTGACTGAGCCCACCATGCCCATACCGCAATGTCCTAGCTAGGGGAGTGTTAGCTTGGTGCTGTGAGATAAAAGTAGGACAAACCTGCTTGCAATGGAACCAGATGGCTACAAGGGCTGAGAAAGGGAATAGTATGTACATAAGAGGGGACCTACGCTGTGTATCGTCGGTGATGTTGATGGAAAACTGAGTTCCTGCAGTGAGACCAGAGTCGAACCCGCCAGGGGACGAGCCGTTGGCCGCGAGAAAGGTGCAGGGAGCAGCAAATGAGGACTGGGTGACAGAGTGGGTCAGACCGTTACTACAGCAGAGTCAGACCACGGGAAGGGAAGAAGAAGAAAAAAAAAAAGAAAGACTTTGGGAAGAAGAATGTGACCAGGGTTCCGTTTGAAGCGGTAACATTGGCGGGGTGAAAGACAAAGCCCTCGTTGAAGGCGACGTCGACGTTGACGTGACCGGGAGTGTCTGCTGGAGCTGAGGGAGCAGCAGCAGCAGAAGCAGAGGTGGTGGTAGCAGGAGAACCTGCACCGCCGCCATAGAGCTGAGCAGAGACAAGAGAGCCGAGGGAGAGGAAGAGGGAGGATTGAATGAGGCAGAACATTACTAGGGAATACCACGCTGGCTGTCAGTTTTAAGTGATCCATGAGATAATGCACAGCCAGAAGATGGTGTAGAGCCAATAGTGAGTGAGATGCGTGTAAAGTAGGACTACTTTTTAGTAGGAGTGGGTGTAGAATTCGAGACCAAAAGCAGAACATTGTCTAAATTTAGAGGGAAAAGAGGCGTGGAGATTTCTGACCAAAAGCAGTCAGTTGGCATGCATCGTCGAGGAGGAGGGATCGCGGCACTGCAGCGTCAAGAACAATCACAACGGTCGTTCGTTGAACTTTCGCACGCCCTTTCAGAGTCGCAGGTAGATCACCTCCACGCTCAGCTCACTCACTTTCGTACCGCCCTCGCCCGCTTCGCCGCCACTCACCGCCATTCCATCCGTCGGGATCCCGCCTTCCGCCATGCTTTCCAGCAGATGTGCTCCTCTATCGGTGTAGACCCCCTCGCTGGCCCGCGAAAGGGCGGTTGGTGGGCAGAGATGCTGGGCATGGCTGACTGGCAGCACGAGCTCGGCGTACAGATCGTCGACGTCTGCGTAACCACCCGCGACCGCAACGGTGGCCTCATTGACATCGCAGAGCTCATCAGGCTCGTCACCAAGCTCAGAGGCCTCGCAGACGGCGCCATCGATGAAGACGATGTCATCCGGAGCATCAAGACTCTCCAGCCCCTCGGCGCAGGCTACCACGTCGTCGATATTGCAGGTCGCAAGATGGTCCGCAGCGTCGTCAAGGAGCTCGACCACGACCAGACCGTCATCCTCGCCATCGCCACACAGCTTGGAGGCAGGATCGTACCAGATGTCCTGATAGAGCGCGCCTCCTGGTCTCATGATCGGGCCGCTGCTGCTCTCGAGAATATGCTCACCAGGGACGGTCTCTGTTGGGTCGACGACCAGGACGAGCTGTCTGGTAGAGCCTACTGGGTTCCATCTGCAATCAAGTGGGACGAATAATGTACACAATAGTATCAAGTCATTCCATGCGCCCAAAATCTCACCGTCTTCACTTCCAGGCTCTGTACATTCACCAGTACCACCGTTCCCGTCCTCACAAATTCAGGAACAAGCACCAGTCGACAACGTCTTCCTTCCTCTGTCACCAGCTTCGTCCCAAACTTTTTCTGTCCCCCTACAATATACAAATCCGGCGTTTCTCTCATAATAAACGGATCTGCCCCAAAGTACGGATGGCACCACAGCGTATCCGGTGCTGTAGGTGCCATGTGTCTCCAGCTAAGTGTCGATGCTAGAATAGATAGCCGCGTGCTCGGTGGGCAAGGCAGGTACTTGAACATGTCGTTCAACGGTTGCCCCGAGTTCACCAGCATCGTCCGTGTCACTCCTTTGCTACTTCCAATACGCATATACGTTGGATTCGTCTCGCATCTGAAGGATGGTAGTGATGCCACCGGTCCTAACATGGCCCGTGGAAACGGCTGTTGAGGTAGGATCGTTCCCGAGGGATCCGTTTCACCCGGTAGAATATGGATAGGCATTACCCGTCCGATATCGTACAAGTGGCCAGCAAGTGTTTGCGTCGGATGGGGCGAAAACGTAGTCGTATCGTAGTTGTACTTGCTCCGCTGTATTTCTTATTTAGAACAGATATTTTTGTACATGGAAATAGCACTTGCCGATTTCTTCTCATCCCCTTCAGCAGTGGGCTCGCCTTTGACGGGAATCACCACCGGTGCCAGTGAATTCCCTGCAATCACAAGTCGAGATATACGAGCCGCTGATGCCTGGTCTTCAATACCGCCCTCCTCTCCCGTGAGATACTCTACGAGCATCTGCAGCGATACGTCCGGTAATGAAGGCGAGCCGATGCTGAGACCAGACACTACCGCTATCCATTCGTCGGCACCATCTAGCACCATCATATCCTCATCCTCAGACTGGGGAGGCAGTCCAGGATAACATAGATCCACTACTTCGAACTCTCCGTTGGGCGTCTCCACTCCGAGCGCACCTACAACAACACCAGTCACTAGCCGCGCTGCCTTGACGCGGTCGCCAACGAGTTTTAACCGTCCAGACTCGTCTTCGAGCAGAACGCTGTCTTCTGGTGAGCAATATTTTGGAGGTGGTGGGGGCGGGGGTATGGAATGCTAAAACGACGTCAGCTCCGTAACCGTAGCAAGGAAATCATTGCTTACATCCTGGGCAAGGTCCTCCAAGACATTCGGCTTCAGTGGCATGTCCATGTACACCGTGCCGACGACATAGCATAGTTGCGATTTGACGACCTCGAGGACGCGTCGGACGAGACAGGGGTTTCCTGCACCAGCCATTAAAATAAAACACCATTCAGCCACAGTCGGACAATACACACCTTCGACACTCGCCCACCGTCTCAGCGCCCTTTCCTCCACGGCCTTTCGCAGTTCGTTCAGTCGGGTAAAATAGATGTTGGAGTATTGGTGCTTGTAGGACTTGTTGGCATCGCCGATTCGAAATGAGGGCGTCGCGTCGGTAGGGTCGAGGATGGAATTCGTACTCCGGCAGGGCGTTGTGGGGACCGGTCTGAAAGACATCAATTGTGCCCTTGCTTTAATCGTGGATGCACTTACAGGTCGTCGATTTTCACTTTGCCCATGTTACGAGGTGATGGCAGGAGTCAAGACACGACGCGATGTTTGTCCTCGCTATTTTCTGGCCCGAACTCCACGAGCCTATCTCAAAAAAATAAAAATAACGGATTCAAATAACACTGAATTTTGCTTCTTCATATCGTACACATTTCAACTATCAAGTACTTGCACCACACCTCGTTCTGTTATGTCATTAGCAAGGCTTTGCGTAGGTGCCATTTGATTCGCTTCCAGCTCCCTCGTCCAAGGTTCCATGCTTTTGTTCCGTCTTACCAAATGCATACTCCAATGCGCTGAGAGCATGCGCTGGACTATCCTTCTTCATGAGATTTTCGGTGATTTCAACCTGCCCGATTCAAATATCAGCCTGATCCAAAGAATATAGTAACGTGTACGCTTACGACGTCAGTGACAAGACCCTCAACAAGCTTGGACAAATTTAAACTTTGTAGATGGATAAACGACCGGTTTACGTACCGTAGCAGTCATGCTGTCGCGAACGACAACACGAAGGATTTGGACATTCTCCAGGTTGGGAGCAAGTTCGTAGTTGGGAACAATCCTAGAGCAAAGTAAAAAAAAAATGTTTGGGACCATTACATTCCAAGACCTACCATCCTTTCGCACGCAGGAGGGTTTGAATCCAGCGCTGTTGAATATCGGGATACCGCTTTTGGAACTCATCCGTGAAGCGGAACGACACTACAGGAAGTCCTGGGATGTAATTCTATCCAAGCGTCAGGCACGTACATCATCCAAATTGCAAAATAGACGTACCTCTACTTTGCTATCGGTGCCGACAGCGTGCTTTCCAGTGGTCTGTACATTAGGAGCGATCCTGTGGATATCACTCAGGACAGTGTAGTACCCGCTATTCTCCAATGCTCGACTGAGAAGTCGAGCATTTTCCAGGTCGTTCAGTGCGATGGTTCTGTAGCCTTCAAATCCGAGATGAATGAAATTGAAGTACTGCGCAATGATATGTGCAGCCGGGCGGGAAAAGTTAAGGGAGAAGGAGTATTCGACCGATCCCAGGTAGTGAAGCTCAAAGATGAGATCTTTAGGCAGATGGGCCTTGTCTCGCCATACAACAAACCCAACTCCGCAGTAGACACGGCCAAACTTGTGACCGCTGTTTATAAATAGTAAGCGGAACCACTCGACATACCAGCGTCGCACTCACGAGGTGTTGATAGACACAACTCGGGGAATTCTGAAGTCCCACACCAGCTGCGGCTATAACACTATAAGCAAGATGGAGGAAACGAAATACAGCTTCCTCACCGTCGCGAATGGTGCAACGAATCCGCCAGACGCCCCATCAACTAGAGGCTGTGTTATTTCTAGATTCAATCGTGCTATTGTTGTCGCGACATACCATGAATGGGAACGGAATTCCCAGTCTCTGCTTCGTATTTGTCTAGAAGATCTGCCATTTCTTTGACGGGTTCATAGTGCCCGGTATAGGTGCCTACAAACGGGTCAGCAGCAGAGTCACGACACTATAATTAGGTCTTACTTCCTAGAATGACGTAAACGCCAATAGTATTCTCGTCGACGTATTGCATTGCAGCCTTCGGGTCAA
This sequence comes from Guyanagaster necrorhizus, assembly GCF_019112545.1. NCBI lineage: Eukaryota > Fungi > Basidiomycota > Agaricomycetes > Agaricales > Physalacriaceae > Guyanagaster > Guyanagaster necrorhizus. The sequence goes on from NW_025064880.1 coordinate 960,689, forward strand.
GTCTGTAGCTGCTCTCGACGGAAACAGGGACGAGACGACATTCGACTTCAAAGTAACGAGCGAACTTTTCAAGTGCAACTTGTGCGTTGGCCCCCATGACGATGTTAGGGCTGTCAGATCGATCAATGATCGCGTTTCCATTTCGAAAGTGACGCGCCTACCCAGGCTCATGAATGCTCTTTCCGGCAGCTCTGCGCTTCGCTTGCCAGATACGCTTCATGGCCAGACCTCCAAGTTGAATAGCTTCAGAAGAACCTGTTGTCGCGGTCCCAATAGCCTGCTTCGCCGAAGGAGCATGCCATAGACTGGCGAGTATGGAAATGCCTTTGGTCACAGGTTTATCAAACAGATGTGAACGCCTGAGAAGAGGACTTACATCGGGTGTGCAGAAGCTCTGGAAGTTGTGATCAGTGAACGTGAAAAGGAAGAGGGGAAGCACGTACGAGTTGCGGGATATTCATCGCAGTCTTGGTCCACACATATCAGAAACTAGCATATGCCCAGATCCAAAGCGAAACATACCTATCAGATTCTTGTTGATGTTCTCTTGGATGAGCTTGTCGGCAGGAGAGGGCATCCAAGTCGAAACAAAGGATGCCAAATTCAACACGGGGTTTCCATCTGGCGGAATGCATCGTTAGCGCTAAGGCCAGAAAGGTAGCAACGAAGTATACGTCACCTAGCGTGAGCTCATCATGAACAAGCTGATAAGCTGATTCGGCATCCAGTCCCTGCAATAGTTCAAGGGTCAGCAAATATAGCGCAGCAGCAACGAGGTCCAATGTGCCTTGGAAGCAAGATGATACTTTGGGATGGGATTGGTACCATATCGCGCGCCGTACGAGTGCTGAACGAGGTCTGGTTTTGTATGTGTCAGCGAATGAACATGAGACTTTTTATCCTAGGAATCGATGAGCGCGCCGCGAGATGAAGAAAGGACGACATCGGCATACGTGAGATTGCTGGACGAGGTGCTCCGGGTTGACGTGCTAGGAAAGGGATGAGAAGCTGGGTTAGGTGTGGGTGAGAGCACGGACCTTGGTGAGCATGATGGGAAGAAAGAAAGGGAGATTGGATGCATTTCGGTAACGAGGGTCTTATATGTAGGCGATTCACCAGAAATAGAGCTCACGTGAAATTGATGAGGTCATGCGTATGATGCAAACGATAATACATTTACGGGTAGACAAGGCGACATTTACATTTACTTAAACCGAGTCCTGACCTAGATTACCTCTCTCCCCTGCAGCTCCTCGGACTGCCCCCCACTTATTCCTAGCACCGTGGCATCTCCTGGTGTACTAGCATATGCTTCCTGACCGCAGCCCCCATCCTCCCTCACGCGTAAAGGGAAGCTCTGCACTTGAGGCAGCTTGTACGAAAAATAAAGTTCTTGGGTGGTGGGTGGCACAGGCATGCGGAGGAAGAGGCAGGTGGTTGAATCGGAAATCAAACAGTACCCTGAAGCATGAATTGAAATCACGTACACTCATCGATTGTCAGCGTGCCAGAGATCAGGATTGGCCCCAACAGCGGGCAAAAGAGCAGTATCATTTTCCAAAAGGCTGGATTATGCGCGCCCACCGGATGGGAACGACTCGAGGGAATAAGACTGCAGCAGTTATAAAGCTCTTGAGAAGTCCCATAGTAGTGGTGAGGAGATCGTTTGTCAGCAAAGTTGAAAGAGACAGCAGAAGAGGGGCAAAGAATGCAATCAGAGCAGCTGCGTAGATGGGTATGATTTCTGTACGAAAAGGATATGCAAGTTGTGGGTACACAACTTGACCGTCTTGGAAATATACTGGGAAAGATCTGCTGGGTGCAGAAGCTGTAATACTCGATGGGCCAATGCACGACGAAAACTTGAAAGACATACAAGCTTCATATATTCCAAGGCCCAGGGCACCCATCAGGGCATGGTGATGAGATCCTCGCCACGTAGCCTGAGCCATATGCCAAGGTGGAATACTGGTTGATGCATAGTAAAAGGATGCGACTTTACATTATGTAGATGGACTCCAGTGGGGAGAAGCAAGGGAGGAGACCAGACAAGACCAGACAGGACATTTCACACTTCAAGCAATGGTGGGCTAGCATCGTGATAAACAAGTCAAGTAAGTCAATAAACAAGCAGCAAGGTATTAGACCAAGTTCAGCCAGTTCCACTAACAAGAGTCTGAGAACAATGGGAGTGGCTGTGCATCTGCTTGTACTCGTTAGGCACAGCAGCTTGGACCTTCTGAATAATAAGTCAAGTAAAGAGAACTTGCACTCCCTCTCTATTCTCTTTGCTATCACATCCTTACAACTCACACCGTGCAAATCTGCTTACTCGAACGTGATGCTCGACTCTTCCCCAGTGGCATTGCCTCCAGTGCCTCGCCCACTGAAGCGGTCGTCGTCGACGGCGTCGCTCCCTACGCCTCCCCGTACCCACCACAAAAGGCGTACAGCGCGCTCCAAGGCATTTTCTGGGGAAAGTGATGGAGGTGATACTGCTGATAGTGGCGATCAAGTCGTACGGTTGAACAAGAAGCGGCGCATCAGCGACATCCAGGAGGAAGAGGAGGAAGACTTCGACGACGAAGACATCTTTTGGGCTGGTGGGAAGAGCACAAAGGCAGCAGGAAGCTCGTCCGAGACCAAGAGCGCTTCAGTAATACGACGATCAGAGTCGCCTGTTGGTTCTCCTCTACCGTTGCTCTTCCGCAAAAGAGAACGAGCACAGTCGACCTCTTCCCTTGTCTCACCGCCGCCTTCATTCCGAAAGGCCAAGACTGCACCTGCAAAGGGCCCCCTTTTTCTGTCGGCGAGTCCAAGCAACACGTCACCACCACGGACCCCAAAAAACAAAGCTCAGTGCCCCATCCGAGATCCTTCCAACAACCCTTTCCTGGATTCACCTGGTGGCCTCGACGATGCTAGTGACAACGACGATGATACTACGTCGTTGTCCGAGCGGCCTTATGAAGAAAAGCCTACCGTTACATTCGTTTAGTAAGCAACTCCTGCAGCCCCTCACTATTCGCGTTATTGACTTTACACGTCCAGTCGCGGCGTTCGAAAGACGTTTCCAAACCCCTACTATGATCCCGTCAAGAAAGGCCCCGTGTCTCCCACTCCCAATTCTCTGCTTCCACCGGAGCACATCGACTTCTCCCCCGACCTAAGGTGCCCTCCCAAAGTCCTGTTCCCTAAAAAGAAACACCGGAAAAGTACCAAAGTCGGCACAAGCAAGGCATCCGCTGTGCTTTCTGACGTGTTTGCAGATGATAGCGAGAGCGAGGTCTCGCTTGAGGTCCAACCCACCAAGCTGTTTGCTGATGAGTTGAAGGCCACAGAACGATCCAAGCGGTAGATGTTGGCCCATGAATCAAATGCTCTTTGGCATTGAGTTGTAGCATCGTTCACGCTGCTGATTCCTTTCTCTATCTACCCCTCACTGACTGTTTTCTTCCAATCTTCTCTGCATCGCTTTGTCACGTCTTTTTGTGAGTGTCCCACTCGTTATTTTTGTTCTCTCATCGCTGTTTTTTCCTCGAGTCATCTTTCTTGTACATGTTCAAGTATTGTTTTGCGACACCCTTTTTATGAATATCTGCGACACCTATTTCTCTACATCCTATCCGCGTCCAATGCCATTTTCAATAATCCATTTCACATTCTCTAGATAGTTTGTTGTTGACAATGACATTCTTAAAATTTGGCACGAGATGTTTCAACCATAACATAACATACAATAGTCGATAACGGCGAGCTGGATGCAATCCGTCAAAGGCGACGTACAGAATCAGTCATCTTCATGTATCGTGATCTTGGGGCCGTCTAGTACCTGTGGCAAACTTAAAGGGACATCCTGTGAGACGTCCTGGGGCTCTCGCTCTGGGACGGGCCCAGTATCATCGCTGTCTTCGTCGCTGTCTTTGCCTGGCTTCCGAAATACCAGTTCCTTCCCATTGACGAGCCGCCGCTTCTTTATGGGCACGTCGTTGGCAACGTCGTCCCCACCTTTTCCCGGTGATTCCGTCCTTGGAGCCCCATGCGTCTTTGACCTCTCCTTCTTTTTCTGCCGCTTCGCACGGTTTTTAGCAGTCTTAGCCGCCGTTACCGCCTCAGCCTCTCGTCGTCGTCTCTCAAAATTTGCTTCATCTGTTTCCTATGCCACGCAGATAAGATTGGTCAACCTCGTCAGGGCAAAGACACGCACTTTCTGCACGGTTTCTTCAAGGAGCTTTAGTCTTTCATATTCCCGCCGCCTACTGGCCTTGTAGACGTGGAACTCTCCACTTCCTGCTCCGGCGCTGGACCCCTGCACGTTCTTCATCATTTCTCGGGCTGGACGAATTGTTTTTTCCTTCGGAGGCGGAGGAACATATGCGGCCTTTGTGGGATCTTTGAGTAGCTTGTCCAGCTGCATACGCTGCTTTTCGATGGCGGTCATAGCATGCCTGTTGACTGCAGGCCCTGAGCTGGACGCGGCAGGTGTAGTCATCGTTCAAGGAGAAGGCAAAGTGTGGTCACGTTGACATTCTTACCGGCCTAATTGCCGAATCCCGGATTTATTCATACAATGCAAATAACATATCCTATAGTAGAGATCCATTTGGTACATAATCTACAGAAACTGTGAACAGAAAATCAAGGTATACTCATGGCACCACTTAGGTCCTTACGCATGATGTTCAAAGCAATTACTGCACATGCCCCTGGGCTTGAAAGGGTTTTGTCTGAACTCCTTGCAAGTGGTAGTACTCGGAAGTGATAGATCCGACACGCTATCGAAAGGTGAGGCATCATAACCGAAGCTGCTCTTGGGCGAAGGTGTTTCCGTCGTGCTTTGCGGAGCCAACAAGCTCGATGATGATGACGATGCTGGAACGCTGGGTCGACGGGGAGGTATCTTAGGCGTTGTACTGGGAGTAGCGCTACGCCGTGGCGGCGGCGGCGGCGGAGGAGCCTTCTTCCCCGAGGCTAGAGTTGCAAGGATATCGGTCGATGATCTGTGCATCGGGAGTGCTGGAGGAGTAGGTCCCACCGTTCGGTTTGGTCCAGTATCAGATACACCGTGACGTGAGACCGACGGCATCAGGTGGTCGTCATCATCATCATCCATTATAGTACTTGAAAGACCATGGTCTGGAGGACCTCCAAAGAAAGGACTGTGGGACGGATTTAGAGGCTTGGATTTGTACGCGTCTTCTTCTTCCAGATCACTCGTTCTATATCCTTCATCCGGTGAATCGTCGTCAGACTGGAACGATGGAGCAATGTAGGCAGTATCTTCCTCGTAAGCCTTCCCGCTACGAGAACGCTTCAACAGGACCGGCTTCTTAGAGATGGCCTCCGTGTATGATGTCGGAAACAAGCCTTGTTTCCCATCCAACAAACCCATCCACCACTCGTCAAGGACCTCATTGACTACGATAATCTCATCGCCTGCTTTGAATGACAATTCATCCGAAGAGCCATTGAAATCATAAAGTGCGCGCACGATCTTTTTTTCCTGCAAAGAGGGTGGCTTTAGAATACGAGAAGGCTCCTTCGGAGTTCCATCTTTGCTTTGCGACTTCCGCCGTAGTGTCGTGGTGAAGCTCGGAGACATGGAAACTGGTGAGCTCCCTTCACTTCCCTGTATATGATCGTCGTCATCGTCCTGCAACGATGCGAATTTCTCCTTTTTCTTCCCTCGTACAGAGCCCATTGCACTGTTGGCCCAGCCAGCAACGCTCATTCTCATCGAAGAGTCTGGATTCGCCAAACTGTCCGATCGCTTTCTCGACGCTCTTGAACTCGGGCGGGAAGGTGGGCGAGAAGAAGCTTTGGCCGTACCCACAGAGTCATTACGCCGATGTGAGGCAGATGGGCGGCGACCAAATGACGACGTATTTGTCCGTTCATCGTCAGAGGAGTCTACATGCAAAGACTGAGGATTAGAGGGGCCAGACAAAGATCTCTTCTGCCCAGGGCGCTTCGGAGTCTTTGTGTTACTGGAACGAGAGAAAGTATGCATGGGCCCGTCCGCCCGACGAGGAATGACATCTGAGGTACTAGACCTATCAAGTGGTTTGATCACAAGTCCAGAATGACCAATAGCATGCCTACCATTCCGCCTGTGTCTCCTGTAGGACATCTAGGTATTGCTTCACAAAATTAACCTCACTTTCCAGAAAGTTAGTTAATTCGCGTAGCTGATCTATTTCATTTTCTTGAATGGCGTGCATGTACGCCCGCACATCTTCGGCAGCCTCCTCACTACACGACGTTGAACTCATGGAAAAGAACAGTCAAGCATAAACTCACTATCGTGCTTGTGCCCTTTCGACTTCTTCATCCGCCTCTAGTTTATCTTTCTCTTTCTTGCTGTTCTTCAACTTTTCTTGTTTCGTTAGGGCGGCATCAAGACTGAGTCTAGAGATACAAGGCATGATTAGGATCTGTCACAAAAAACAGACAAGACTTACCTTCTACTCTCTAGTTTCTTTCTCTGGTGTTCGTACTCCTTGACTTCGTTGCCAAAGCTCTCAAGTGATGCAAGGTATGTATCACGGAAAGTTAGGGCGTAAGCCTCTTGTAAAGTGGCGATCTTGCAATGAGCACGTCCGAACTTTATAAGCGATGTGCCTGTCCAATAGTAAGTATTTGACATGAGTAAAGTGGTGAACAATGAACCGAGGGCAGAATCATCTCCGTATTCTTCGCCGTGGACAATCATAACAACCCCCAGGGTGTCGATGGGCAACAATTTCTCTGGGTTATCAAGGGATTCGCTCTCTTTCTTCTTGGAGAGGGCATGATGATAATCTTCGGATGCAAGACACAGTCTATAGGGCGCATGTTGGCGATTGAACGACGAGGAGAGAACTCCGGACGCACTTTTGAGCAGCGAGCTTCCGTTTCTCTATATCTAGCTCGAGTTCACGGAATTCCTCTGTGACCGTCGCCTTCTCGCGAGAGGATATCACCTCCCCTGCCCACTATACGCAAGATGATGAAATTAGGGTCATTGCCGGTTAAAAGGTCATCAAGGACATACCTGGCGCAACTTGCCTAGCTGAATGAGCAGTTCAGTGTATTGCAAGGCAGAGTATTCACGATGGGCTTACCTGTTTACTGGCCATGATGGCAGTACAAGTACAAGCGATATCATGTATATTTACCGTAATAATTAAATTTATTCAAGGTCGGAAGCGGAGAATGCCGAAACTCTCTGATTGGTTGATGTAGCGGTCATTATTTATAAAGGCTAGATCCGTACAAATAAAAGCAAAAGACCCAGAGCTCCCGAATACACAATTCACTGCACCCCCTTCGCAGCCAACCGCAATCCCTCTTGAACTGCAACAGCCTGGGGATATAAAGTGAGTTAGAAAATAGACGGAAAACGTTGCCTTCACCTCCTCTACCCATGGCAACTTGAAAAACTCGCTCCGCCGCAGTTCTTCTTGCCTTACTGTCAAGCCCTCTGTCGGACCACTGCCCAGAATGGTCTCGAGATCACGCGATTGGGATTCCAGCCAGGTCTGTATAAACTCCGCAGGATTGTTAGCGAACGATTCCAAAAAGGTACGTTTCAAATGGGAATTATGCAGTGACTGTGCATGGAGGGCTATCTGCAATCCAAATCAGCGTCAATTTACGAGAAAATACAAATCTGTGACCTCTTCATCTAGCTTCGCAAGGTTCTGAGTGCTTTCCCTGTTCGTCTGTAACATGACGCTCATGCGATTTTTGAGGAAGACGTCTTCCGCCTTCACTTCTATATCCCAGGCAGTGGGTCGGTCTGGAGGTGGCACTGAAGGGTCGATAGTGTAGAACAGAACCACAGGGTCTGGCGTCGACAGATACTGGTTAACTACGTCTGGTAATTTTTGAAAGGGGGTACTTTCTGCGCGGAATATCTAAGGAAGAAGTGAGTGAGTATAGTGTGGTATTGGAAATGAAATCATTGTCCACCGGCGCCAGCTTTTCGTCTGCCCGTACCACCCTTCGATCCACCTTATCTTGTAGACCGTGAAGCTTGATATAGTTCCACAGTGTCTGGATGACACCGACACGGCTCTCTTCCTTAATACCCAAAATATCGCCTGAAGAGAACAACGGTCAGACAAGCTGACAAGCAATGATCTGAGCTACATGCCAAGTTCAGGGCTGACTTTATACTGCTCCGGATAATGATCTGGATATAAGATGATACGTAACTTGAGAGCTGCATCCCCGGTCCGTCGAATGGTGAACCCGTCCAAAACAGGGTTCTGAAGTCCGGTCGCACGAGGCCACTGTATTAATTCCAGGTAAGAGGGGTTTCCAGGTGAATGTCGATGACCGACCTCAACAATATTGCCTTCTGGGTACAGCAAGGGATCTCTGTCCAACTCTACAATCATCTTCTTGATAAACGTCGAAAACTTTCGCATCGGTGCCTTGTCTTTACTTCGCTGGTTCCCAACCTAGATAAAGGATATGTAAGAGCTCAGCTGTGGCTAACGCAGGACGCACGCACCTCCAACAGACGACCCTCGACCTTGAAGCTCCAAGCTGGTATGCCCTCTCCCGTTTCAAAGTTCGCCATCTGCTCACCACCAGTTTGCCAGATTTGCGAAGACACTGTATGGCTGAGAAAGAGCCGCAATGTTCGCGTAGTCTATCTCGAGAAGTGAGCGCGCCGTCGAATGCGCTGTACGATACACACTGTTGGATTCCGTGCAAGCGAGTCCTGAATTTCGACCTTCTTACGGGTCATTGTCCAGTCCAACTTGCGTTCCATTTCCAGGAGATCTTGATACATTCGTGAATCTTGGGCAAAGTCTGGGTTCTGAAGAACGACATTGGGCAGCGTTTTGTCGGTTATTTTTCGTCGCCTGAAACAAAAACGGTCATAATCAGAGAATGTCATCGTGCAGGGTTGCTTGCTTTGTGGCCTTTGCCCCATCCATTGCAGCGAAGAAGAGTTACAATTAGAATTTTTTGGAGAGTAGACGAAGAGAGAAGGAGACGAAGAACTGTCACAGGTCACGGGACTTTGAGAGTCTCCGGGCCGGGTGAACCACATCGGAATATTGCCAAGTTCAACTTAACGGCACTTGCATGATAAAAAAATACAAGTCATATTTGTTCTAAGATAATGAAATGTGCTACTGGTGAGGATATCCATCTCTTTCGCGAGTTGTATTCTTCATCTGAATACTCTTCGTCGTCACCGTTTCACCTTCATCCACTTCATTATCGGTGTCCCCCCCATCCTGTTCGAAGGCTGAAATACCACAGGTCCTGAGGATATTGCTGCCCAGCCAACGAGCACAGTTTTCGGTACCCTCCCATCTCGAATCCGCGACTTGGATTTACTCATCTTCTTCTCCATTCTGTTCTGCAACGTCAAGCACGAAACAAAGAGACCCCAGTAGGAGCCGCACGAGAGTAACGCATGAAATCTTCTCAGCGATGCTGTTGGATCCCATTCCATACAACAACGCATGGCAGACCGTAGAGTTGATCGGTCGACAAATTCCGTTCCCTTTCGTCAATTGCACGCCATCTTCTGCCAGGTAGAACGTCCGCAAGGCCTAGAGACATTAAGGACTTGAATCCGTTCATCGCACGCGGGCCACGGGGGATATTGATTTTTAGGTCGGGAGTTATCTTGATGTTAACGTGATACTAAACATAACAAAAAAAAAACTCAACAAAACTGTACCGAGTGCAGCAGTGATACTCCAAATAGACGTCCACGGATTGGGCGTGTGGGGGAGTAGATTCGGGAGAGAACTTTACACTGAGAGACCGGTGATATTGAGCACTGTCAGCACTGACTTGGAAGGGTCGTGTCCATAAAGACGCATATTGCCCCATCCATCATCGGAACCATCGACAGTCAAAGGAACTACCGAATCGTGAATTACACCCTGTTGATCATCTTCAAGACTTGTGGTACCCAGCCCAGTGCAGATACCCTTATCAGTATGCTCGTGAAAAGTTGAAAGGTCTTCTCCTGCGAACTGGTTCAACTCTGGTTCAAAGCTCTCGACAGCCGTCTTTCTCTGTTCGAGATATGCCGACTAGTCCTTGGATTTTTCTGGGCGGATCAAGTGAAATTCTGCATGAAACACATGTCACTGTCCATTGACGACCATGGCACCTCGACATAATCATTTCCTTGAGGATTGGACAACTTCAGAACGTTCTTAGTGTCTTCATTGAAGCCAACGACCCTGAGTTTGCGAGACTGTTGGCCAATAAGGCTTCTGTGCAAGCTCGCAGGCAGAGCATCCTTGCGAAACTGAGAAAACTCTGTATCATTGAGAAGAAACTCGGAAAGACGACGAGCGTCAAGGATACCTGGGGCTGCAGGGGGACTACGACAAAATGGACACATGGTGATAACGGAAAAAGGGCGTCGTTCAGCACAGTTCTTGCTGTAACTTGCATTACAAAATTTACTTTATTCCTTTCTTCCTGTCTTTAAGTTTCGCGCTGCATTAATGTCGCTATTTCTGTAGGAACCGCCGGCCGTTTCTCCCATCCTGCAAGCCATCCGATCCTTGCGCCTTCATCATCCCCAGCACTTGGAAGAGCAAATACACCGGTGACTAACCAAATATTCTTCGCACTGCCCAAGTGATTCTGCCGCAGCGTTGGCAAAACAGCCCTCGGTACCATCAGATTCGAGTTCGCGTCTGTTCTCAGCACCTGTCCTACTCTCCCGGATTGTCCCAGATCAACAATGCCAGAAACACCAGCACGAGACGCCGCGCGACCTTCGCCACCCTTTTCAAATGTTCCAAAAGCCTCTCCATCTATCGTGATGCCCAGAGCTCTCCCGTCCTTTCCCTGTCCGTATATCGCAAAACCGCCTTCAGCAGATAATAAGTTTCTCCCCGTCCGTAACCTGTGCACACGGAGATGCCACACTGGCGAGTTCTGCTGTGGTGGCACCAGCCATGTCTCTACCTGGACATCCTTCCAGGGATACCACATCGACCTTAGCCATTTACCACTCTCAATCCTAGCCTCCCTTGTGTCTCTTCTACACTTCCACGTCTCTCCGTTGTCATCACTTAGAGCCAACGTATTGTCGCCCCCCAATTCTTCCAGGGTTCCATTCCCGACAGGGACACTGTATCCAAAGGCGGAGGAATAAGCAAGTTTCCCATACTTGGCCGGTCCTTGTTTGATGGGATATGAGCACTGTTGGCCAGATGATAGAATATAGGTGTGCCCTCCAACGGTGGTGGCAATATGCAGTGGATGATACAGAATTTTGGTCGTCTCAAGCAATATCTGGGGGTAAGGCTCTTCCTTTGTTGCCCAGAACGGATGGTTGTTGGGTAAAGACAGTATTACAAAGGACTTGCAACACCAGTACGGAGACCCGGGAGAGTTGTAGTTCTCCGTCATGTTGTGGTTGGGATAACAGAAACCGATGGTAAGGGTACCGTCGGCATTGAACGCCCCCGCCTGTTTTGCCCACCACCTGATGTTCCTTAATTGCAAACCCTTGACGACTCCCCAAGTCAATGGAGCTGGGAGTTCAACGTCGGCGAAAGCGAGGGCCCCCCAAAAGGACGACATTGCAAAGCGATAGGTCATACTCCTGCCGAAGGGGATCGCACGACCTGCCTCCCCGTGAGTACACTAAGGCATTAGCAATAATAATTCATCCTACCTTCTCCGTCAAAGTAGCACACAAAGTCCAAAGCAAATTGCCTCGCTCTGTTCCTGTATTCTTCACATCGAATGGGATCTTCGTCTTGCTGCAGCTTCGAGTAGACGAGCTGCGCAAATTGAATCGCAAAGGAAGACGAATAATAATCGAGTTGGACAACACCCTCTGGGCCATCGCGAGACCATCCATCGCCGATATAGAATGTGTCGAGATGATCCATGTCAGCTTTCATTCGTTCCGCGTTGAAACGAGTCGAGCCAGCTTTTGATAAACCCAGGTTGGCAAAGACCTGGGAGAGTAAGGATAAATATGGGTTAGGGAAACATATTACTCACGCGGAACCAAAGCCAGTTTGTATTGGGCATCTCCTTGTCATTCATACCACCTAACCATTTTTCGACTTTGACCTTGGATTCTGGAGGGAGGGGATCCCACAATTGCTCTTTAGCAACAGCAATAGCGAAGCCTAGGGCGGAGCACTCGACCATCCTTTGGTCTTTGTCTCGCATGTCTCCCCAGAACTCTTCGTTATCAGGATCGGTCCCATTCTTCAAGCCGTCAACCCATCGCATGGTACCAGAGTATTCATATCCACCCGATAGTAATGATGCGAGGCCCCAGATGGGACGAGAGAAACCTTCCAACTGAGCAGCAGCCTCGTCGTAGTGCGTTCCAGTATGGCCAATGTGAACTCTGGCACCACCAGGTGAAGTGTGCTTCTCAAGGGCGTCGAGGATATCCACAAGGAATTTCTTCAAGTCATTCCTGGTCTGTATGGGATTGGGCGCGAAGGGGGTAACGTTTCCAAACGTCTCCATGGCTGGTGCACGTGGGAACGCGATGAACCTCACTTATGTAGGGATATCAGTTTGAAATCGGGCCGGACAGAACTGTCCGCTGATCTGTTCGTGATCTTGTTCTATTCTTAAGAGAGAAAAATCATCTGAAATGTACTGCATTGAAACGAGTCGAGGTCACAGCAGCCTATTCACAGTACAAACGGTACTCAGCTACTTATCTCCGTTGTATTCTTCCGATGTCTCCGCTTTTTCTTCTTCTGCTCTGGACCTGTGTTTTCTTCCGGCAGCTTGCGCTTGTCGCCAGCATCAGGAGCATCTGCACTGTCAGCACCGTCCTTTGCTTCCTCACCTAGCTCCTGATCTGTAGCTGCTCCCGTTTTCGAACGCATGCGTTCCTTTTTCCCCTTCCGTTTCTTTACCGGTTTCTCTGCGTCAAGCGTAACGGCGTCACCACCTGACCTTGCCGCGATTTTGTTCTTCAGTTCCTTCAGCTTCTCGGCCCGCTTCGAGTCCCATACGCTGTCTTTTCGGTAAGGAGCATATTTCTTGACTCCCATGTATTCATTGAGTTCAGCATCTGTAGCCATCAAAATCTCGGCCGGGGTCAAGGCAAAGTTTTGAGCTTGCACGGGAGTGTATTTAAAGCGTGTGGTAAAGCCGCCGACCTAGGTCCAGGAAGTTATTTGTGAGCACCATAAAGACAAACAGGACATACCACATCGTTGAAGTCTAGCTGGTAGAGTTCATTCATGTATTCATCCAATTTCTTCTTCCGCATTTCTTCTGTGCCATCCCACTCTTCGTTCCCATGCTCGACGTCGGCGTCCATAGCGTTGATATCTACACCGCCAGCATCCTCCTCAATGGTCTTCTTTTTCTTTTTCTTCTTTTTCTTCTTTTTCTCTGACTTATGCTCATCATCGGAAACCAGAATGTCACCAATGTCAATATCGTCGTCCCATACGGGCTTCTCGACGTCCTCCGCTTCTTCCTCTGCGCCATAGAGTTCTTCCATCTGCGCATCATGAACCTCGGGATCCCAGTCTGCATCCAAATCCAGTGCTTCGAGTGCTATAAAATCAGGCGATATCAGCCTCTCGTTAGGCTCTTTCAAAGGGAAACATGCCTGGATCGGCCTCAAAGCTCTTTCCGCCTTCACGCCCGATCTTATCCAACTTGGCTCGTATCTCCTTCATCTTTAGGGACTTGAGCCTTCTAACTTCGTCTTTCTTCTTCTGCAGTTCCTCCTCCTTCCTCGCCCTTCTGCGTTCGCGCGCGTCCTTTCTCGTAGTGTTTTCTCGTCGTACAAGAGATGAGATGTTACGAGGGTAACTCTTGATCTCTGCTGCATCACTATAAAGACAGTTTGATTCAGATAGGTGTAGACAGCGAGACCAGGAAGAACGAACGGCTCCTCGAATCGGAAGTTGTACGAGCTTTCGAATCGGTCCACAATCTCTTCAAAATCATCTTCGTCAATGTCGGGGTCAGCCGTCGGTAGGGGGGGATCCTCAGAAGCGGAACCGCCCTCGTCCTCGTCATTCTCTTTCTTTGCCTTATCTTTTCCTTTCGTTCGACCGGATGTTGCTTCCCGATAAGTTGGGACATGCATTGAAGATCGATCAATCCAACCTCGGTTGAGAATATAGCTGAAGAATCAACGGTCAACAGACTGTCGTACAGACGAAGGCAAAACAGCTGCACTTGATAAGGAACTCGTGGTTTTCTTCGTCTTTGGACTCATTGCTTGCAGCCTCCTTGCTCTTCGTTTTCGATTTCTTCGGTGCATCATCCCACTCAGACTCCTGCTTGATTGTATCTTGGCTATCCCGGAAAGTGACCAACTCTTTAAGGTCGACGCCAACTTGCTGCTGCAGAAAATTGCGATATTCTTCCTCCTCTTGCTCGCGTTCATCTTTGGTCTTCTCCCGCGGAACAAGTAGATCATCGTCATCGCGTTCAGAGTCGCTTTGGTGAAAAGCAGCTATTGTTTCCTTCCGAAGTTCGTGTTGAGCTTCGACGTGTGTCGGCTCTGGAGATGGAGAGTGAGAAGTCGGATTGAGCGTGGATTCAAGCATAACTTGGCGAAGAGTGACAGGGTTTGATTGCTGTATAAAAATTTTGTTAAAATTGATCTGTCTAAAGCCAAAGGAATTACCTTGATTTTTGTTCGTGACACTGGCTGTAAGGGGAGTGAGCGCGTCTGCTCCTCTAAATGAAACCATTATCAAACATGATTTCTTTTCTTGAAGCGACAGAACGGACCTCCGAAAATACTTTTCTCAGAATTGTAAATGTCTGGATCCTTCCTCTTGATTCGGGCCAGCGTCCTGAGAATTGCGGCATCCACAGCGGGCGTTAGCTCCTCTCCATCTTCATCTTCAGACTCTGCTGACTCTGAGTCTGTCTCTTCGTTATCGTCGTCGTCTTCTTCGGCGTCGGAACCATACTTTGCTTTCACTATAGGCTGTCAGATTTTGGACAAGTGAATAAGCTGGTGAGCCAACGCTTTTCGAGTTCTTCTCTTTCCTTTCTATATTGGAATGCCTTTGCATAATGTTCGTTGATGGTAAACTGGTGAGTAGAGTCGCTGTCTGATTCCGAGTCTGACAACATCGCAGTGAAGAAGAAAGAAAAGGATATCCGGACCGGGTCGCCATCAGCTGAGGGTTTCATCGCTACGACCATGCTACACGTACAGGCGCTGATTCCAGTTGCTCTATCGACTCTATTTCGCATCTCTGCCTACCTTTTTTTGCAGGTGGTCAGTACTGTTCCTCCTTGGATGGGATACCCAGCTCACAACAATTAGATTCCGTCGCCAATACTTGCAATTGTCCTGCCAATTGCCTTTTCAGCATGGATCATTGCCCTATGGATGCTGCCATCTCCTTCAGAGCGCAAGGAAGAAAGCGACGGCAAGGCTCATCCAACTCGTACAGCAACAGTAGCTCCTTTCCATTATCACTCATTTGGAAGGCTTATCGAGGCGCAGGTATACGTTGAGAGCGAAGACATTGTGCTAAACATCCTTTTGTCGCTTCCATCGTCATCCCGTCGAGTTCGTTGGGTCACCAACGCAATCAACATCGCCCTTTTTCTTGCCGCTGCAGAATTCCTTTGCACCCCATTTTTAGATTCCGCCTCAGACATCATCTTCACTCGTGTCGGTGCTGTTTATCCAGACAATGTCAAAATTGTTGCTCGTTACCCGCCTATAGACGATATAACACAATCCATACGCATCATATGGAGAGAGGCACCAAAGTCCGGGGCTCAAGAAATATCTTGGCATGACGGACCCTTATTTAATTTTGATGAAAATCGTGACTGGGTAGATGTCGTCAGGATTAAAGGACTCTGGCCTAATAGCCATTATGAATGTGCACCACTCTGTTCCATTCAGCGCAGTGATGAATCTAACTTGTTTCATTTTTCAGACTCGCTTGCAACAACTAATGGAACGCTGCTGCCCTACCCCTCTACACCTATCAAATTTCATACTTTCCCCGACCCTCGCCTCCCCAGCGGAAACAAATTCAGTTTCTTGGTGTCGTCATGTATGACCACGAATTTTCCTTATCTCCCGTTTCAAGGACGACGAATCAAAGGTTATGACTTACTCAGCAACCTTCTGTATCCGAAGGATTCTGCCTATAATTCTACCACTGACACAGATGTCGCTGCAAGTAAGACCCTAACTAAAGAGAGATCTATGCTGCCAGAGTTCCTGCTTTTCCTTGGCGATTTTATCTATGCCGACGTTCCGATCTACACTGGAAGCACCCTGGAGGACTACCGCAGACTATATCGCAGAAATTATCAGAGCAGCAGTTTTAGAAAAATTTATGAGCGTTTGCGTGAGTTTTAAAGTTGTTCATAATAGGAAAAGGCTCGTTAACAATTGCTCAGCAATTTTTCATGCATACGATGATCATGAGGTATGTACATGCACATCAACTTGAACGTCCTTTGACGGTGCCATGAAGATTATTAATAACTACGCCGGCGACGGGGACGACCTCAAGCCACCTTTTCCCAATGCCTCAGACGCCTTTGAAATCTACAACGCAAACCCAAATTATGATTCGATCCATGAAAGTCACTATTACTACGATTTTCGCTATGGTGATTCTGCTTTCTTCGTCATGGACACACGCCGCTATCGATCTTCTGCAACCGATGATTTAAGTGCGCGCGTGATGCTCGGTGATGCTCAACTAGCTGCCTTCTATAACTGGCTTTCGAGGGTATGACATATATGTATCTCATCTCATTTCTAGCTACTAAAACAACTATGTTTAGGCCAATGATACGGCCGTCTTTAAGTTTGTAGTGACGTCGGTCCCATTTACCACGCTTTGGGGTCACGACGCGGCTACGGACTCTTGGGCTGGTTTCCCTGCTGAAAGGACCTCTTTATTGCAAGCGATGCACTCCGTGCCGAATGTGATAATCCTGTCTGGGGATCGTCACGAGTTTGCTGCCATCGAATACAATCACGACAGTCTTCATACCGTGCGAGAATTCTCTACAAGGTAGCTACTTTGCTGTGCGATGTCTTCTGTTCGATATCTGACGTCTTCTCTCATAGTCCTCTCAGCATGTTCTACATTCCTCTTTATAGAACACTGAAAATGCAAGGGGCAGAAGTTGTGACTAGGATTAAACACAGACTGAATATGACCAACGAGGGACCGGAATATATCACAGTGGAAGAACAGATTCCTGCGGAGAATGTATTCAAATACATTCCCTCCGGCAACTATAAATGGTTCGTTCATATTCTACAAAAACTACCATAACTGCCCAGCGAATATCTCTCATTCTCTTTCGGTATCCAGGTCCACCATTGATGTTGACACTACGGACTTGGAAATGCCGGTTTTACGCCTTAAACTTACTGTCGATGGCAAAACTGCGTATAGGTGAGCGAGCTCCACCACCTCATCAACTAGGAAGGGGCTTACGTCTCGGCATAGTTACACTTTAAACGGAACGCCGATAAAATTACACACATCCACGGCTCTGGGCGTATTTGTCTCAACAGGTATCAAGGACATGTTCAATAAAATCGGTATACATCCAAGCAAATGGTTCTAATAAAATACACTATCCACTTTGCTTCCACTCCGGGTCCGTTGATCGTCGCGCCGATCGGTTAAGCGAAAACTGTTGCTGGATAATAGCATAATGCCTCATTTCGGCTTCACTAACGCTGGGAACCAGATGATTGAGAGCAAGCGTAAAATCATCTTCTGTTACAATAACGTTGACCTCCTCTTGGGACGCAACTTCTGCCAAATAATATTGGGGCGTCAAAGGGTATGGATACTGATCGCCACCGGGTTGACTGTTGAGCCGAGCTGAAGACAGCGTATCATTAGCATGTGCAAAGTTGGCCGACACAAGAAACAAACCGATTGTTTCTTCCAATTCTTCGGCCTTACGTGTCATGGCATTCAAAAGAGCGTCGGAGCATACAGCATAAAAGTCGGCACCAGTGAGATTGAAGGGACATCGCTCGGCAAGGGCGCTCAAATCGAAATCGGGATGAAGGCGAAATTTTCTCGTCAATGCTTCGAGAATGTGCAACTGTTCTTCGTGAGTTTTGCTAACGCCTAGATACAGCATACGATCGAATCTGCAAGGGATTAAGACTAGATCCACAGAATGCATAAACTTGTGAGTTAACCTTCCAGGGCGCAGTAGCGCAGCATCTAATAGATCAGGTCGATTGGTGGCACCGATGACGAAGACATCCGTGCCTCCGCTTCCCGACATGCCATCCAGTTCAGACAGAAGTTGACTAACGATACGATCCATGACACCTCCCGAATCGCCGTGATTGCCTCTCTTTGGGGCTATCGAATCGAGCTCGTCGAAGAATATAACGCATGGTTTTGCATCTCTTGCACGCTGGAAGATACGCCGTACATTGGCTTCCGATTCTCCAATGTACATATTAAGCAGCTCAGGACCCTTGACGGAGAAGAAGTTGAGCGCAAAGGACGTAGCGACGGCCTTGGCGACTAAGGTTTTTCCCGTTCCGGGAGGTCCATAGAGAAGAATACCTAGACAAGTCAGTTAGGATTATGGCTTCGACAACATCGAGTAGGCCGCTTACCTGATCGTTTTTTTAATCCGTCTGAGAAGAGTTCGGGGTAGTCCAACGGTAATTGTATCGTGTCGAGAATGTCGGATTTGGCGTGAGCCAGACCGCCGACATCATCCCAAGAAACGTTGGGGATCTTCGGTGCGCCAATACCTTCAGAATAGGATGCTCTAGCTTTCCCAAGGGCCCCTTCAAAGTCAGAATTTGACAGCGTGACCCCTGCTTGGATTATATCGGACACATCCTCGTAATCCCTACGAGCACAGACGGATCAGCATGAATACAAGGGTATATTCTCAGAACGTACACAGTTGAACTTGCACGTTCAATCGAAGCTGCCTCTGCACGCACCACCAAATCGACTAAATCGCCCGCCACCAAGGCAGCTGTTTGTGTTGCCAAAGCAGACACAGAGACATCGGGGGCTACTACTTTGCTGGCGAGTTGAGATTGCAGTATATCGTACCGTTCGACTTCATTCGGAGCCTATTCATTTATCATTAAAAATTAAGTTTGTTCATAGTGGGACGATTAACCTCGAAGGTAATTTCATGCTTGAAGAGAGCCACGAATGCTGGTGGTAGCTTGGAAGGTTCATTGGTGATCCCACATATCATAACCGGATAACCCGTAATCTTCCAGCTCTGGTGTACATGATCAAGGCAATCTCGGAGTACGTTAATCATCGGAGATCCTATAAATAATTGTCGGCATATACATAGCCGAGAGAGATAGCAGGCATACCTGTTTTCGAATCGGGGCCTTGAGAATTACTACCCAATCCATCAAGTTGTCGTAGGATGAGAAGGCAAGGAGAGCAGTCCATGGCTTTCTCAAACCGGGCCCGGAGTAAACCCTCGGTCTGCGTATCATTATCACCCACAGCATCGTAACAATTTATCTGTCTTATGTTCGCAAACAATTGAAGGGCAAAACAAAAGCCACTTACTTCAAGGACGTGCATGCCGAGTAGGCGCGCCACACTATGGGCAGAACTATATTTGCCAGTTCCCCGTGCGCCACTGAGCAGAAAAGAGAGGGGTAGATTATAAGAAACACTGTGCTTCCCCAGCACCACCGATGCAACGGAGAATAATTTTTCAAAGGAGGAATTTGGATCAGAGGTAGCAGGGCACGACAAGGCTCTTGGATGAACATCTGTCCTTATGAGAGTATATGAAGATTTGACGGATGCGGGACATACCTAGGCCAAGATATGCAGAAACGTCCGGTACCCGACAGTGCTCCACTCCGGTCTGTACCATGTGAGTCACAGAGGCATCGAACCAGCATCCTAGTTCGCCCAGTGTTGCCCCGATATAAGCGTCCGGCGATAGAGAATCTGCTTCGTTGGATATTACGTCGTGGTCGATGTTGGTTAGCACAAAGAAAACTGCCTCATTTGCGCGGCTTGGCGTAGAATCTCTAGACGATGTGATGAGTGCGGTAACTTAGCATCGAAATGGCTCACGATACTGGGTACCTATCATGTTCCGCATGGCTATGTTGGTCGTCGGTATTCAAGGCAACGGCAATTACATCTCCCGCTTTCACCAAGGTCGGCGCCCCCTCAAAATGACGCTGTAACGCTGTCACAAATAGACTCTGGTATGTGCGATCCACTGATATGGGTGAGGCCACTCGAGCGACAGTTATAGAACGGGCGGTGGGTACTGTGGGTTTACCTGAACCAAAAGGACTAGGGCAAAGCTGGATAGTGGATGATAGTGAAGGACTGGAATCTCCGCAGATGTTATGGAGGAGGACAGAAGAGCCTAGGGCACAACCACTGGATTGAAATAAGTACATGGCCTGGAACAAGAACCTTCTATGCTCTTACGTCGAAGAGATTATACTGTCTTCTGCAACAACCCGGACAAGGCGATATTTTGAAGAGCCTGTCAAATGCACTACGGCCTGTTGGTATTAAGCCAGAGTAGGACAGCAAAACTGGCTGACTTACCCATTCTCCGTTGAGAACACCGACACGACCAAGATCGGACATTCGAAGATATATAGTGTAGTCATCCAAGCTCCCCAGGATCGGATCCAATAATGGTTGAACCTGAAACGTGGATACAGGTGAAGAGTGATGTTGCCCACTACAGTGCATATTGTCGAGGTGGTCTTCAAATTCAAATTCTGTATCGGAAGGGAAATCGAAAGCAGGACCCGCCGAGCTTGCCAGGAAATCTTCCCCGATTTCTATTTTCTCAAACTCTGAGCTTTCTCCGGATTCCGATGAGGCAGAGTCAAGACTCTCATCCGTTGATGGGCATATGACAAAGGTAGTATGTTCCCTGTCCGCGTATCCTTGTAGGACGGGTTCCAACATGTCTAGACGATACTTGAGTGGCTTCGTTTCGTGATTGATGTAACCGTTCACATGTCCTAGGCTATTAGCGCTACAAGTGTACGCTGTGCTTTGTCGCAGGATTCTTTGTCCTTGGGAAAACCAGGCCTCGAGCTGTGTCTGGTGAGCCAGGGCCATGTCATAGGCATCTTGAGATAATGCAGTAACGAAGACTTCCATGAGAGGTATTAGACGAACTGGCGAGACAGAAAGGCAGGGTGGACCGGATGACTTCCTCATAGAGAGATAAAATAGGCGAGGATAGATTTTGATCCACGCTTGGGGAATAGCTATTTGTCCCGCCTGGGTATAAATGGGTAATTTGACTGAATGGTTGTATGGACGACGTACTGCAATGTTGTCGTCGAGAAAGGCCCAGCAAGAGACAGCCGAAAGAGAGTTTTTGGATCCTGAGGTGCGCTTGATGAGACTCGATATCGATATACTTATTCTGTAGGCTGACGACGCGTTCTGACTGGATAATGCATCCCAGAGGTCGCGACCGACAAGAACAGTGTCGTCTGTCTGCTCTGGGTCATTCCTGATGATGAAGGCAGTCTCGACAGAAAAAGGCGAGTCAAAGAAAAGGCTCATGGTGGTAGAGAAGAGAAAAGGATGGCAAGGGTGGCCAGCGCAAGAGCGTTTGGTAGGCCTGCCATACCCGAGGTCTGTATTGTCACATGGCAAAAATCGATCTCAATTTCTTTTTTTCCTTCAACTTCCATGTATCGAGGCAATTCAAGAGGCGGTTTCTCACGAGGCGGTGGTGAGCTCCCCTTCTCTAGGTCTTTATCGTGACCTTATAGTGTAATTTTAGCCCGGGGAGGCGGTCGTGGAGGCGGCAGGGGTGGATTCCAACAGAGGGACATGGGGCCTCCAGATACCGTCCTAGGTGATATTCATTACTTCTGTCTGTATCGTTTTGTTTCTAATCCTTTCAGAAATGGGGACTTTTGTGCATGCCGTTGAAGACGAAATGCTCTGCTCATCTCTTTTGCCCGACAAAGTCCCATATTTCAATGCTCCAATCTACCTGCAAAATAAATCAGTCATCGGAAAAGTTGACGAAATCCTTGGCCCAATAAACGAAGTCTACTTTTCCATCAAAATGGGCGAGGGCATGGTTGCCAACAGTTTTAAAAAGGGAGACAAGGTGTATATCGGCGGCGACAAACTTTTGCCAATAGAGCGCTTTCTGCCTAAACCAAAAGTCGCAGGAGGTGCGCTGTCTTATATTTTCTGTTTCATGCTACTCAGAACGGGATGTTTTAGGTGTTACAAGTAAGCCTATGCTATCTGTAGAACCAATGTCCAGTGGCTAATGTCTCTCTAGAACGCGGTCGCGGTGGCCGGGGTGCAGGCGCCCCTCGAGGACGTGGGGCGGGCGGCGGTCGAGGTGGATTCCAATCGCGTGGAGGTAGCCGTGGTCGGGGCGGCGGTCGAGGTGGTTTTGGGGATCGGGGCGGTCGTGGTGCTTCAAGGGGGGCAAGTCGAGGCAGCGGCTGGGGCGTCCGTGGCAGTGGTGGCGGTGGACGTGGATTCCGTGGATCATAGTGCCCTACTAGCTGTACGGTTGAATATACCACATTGCAGGAATCACGGCTTGAGCGTCTTTATCTCTGCTGACACATGCTCGTATTTCAGCGACCGTTCTGCCTGGCTGGGGATAGCCTACACAGCGCAATTAGACAAAAAGGAGGGGACCAAGAGATAACATGCCTGTTCGAGGGCATTGGTTGCAGCTATCGCTTTCTGAAGCTCGTCTTGAATGTTCGGGTAGCGCCTGGCGAGAACTGGGCGACGTTGGACGGGATACACAAGAGAAGACACGCAGCTACTCACATTCATCGCCAGGCAAGGACTCGGTATCCTCCTCTATCGAAATGTCCAAATCTTCGTCTGCAGCGTCTGCGTCGCGCTCGCCGCTGATTAACTTCTCAAGCGTCGCTTCGATCTCCTTGGGCACCGTACGGCGCGTCTCTGCAACGATCTTATGCCAGCCAAGGCGAGTATCAGCGAGGGCCCATATGCGTCTGTCCAGGGCCTCATCAAAGGGCTCCATGTCTAGATTCTGATTTAAAAGCTTGACGACGAAGGACAGTGAGCTCAAGTACCGGGGTCATTCTCATCGAGGGGCCGATTGCACCCATTAATGCGAAGGTTTGACTGCGCCATTGAGAAAGTTCTGTCCAAGTACTGGCGGATACTGAACATGCAAACGACGAGCAAAGAGGAGGAGACCAACCTGCTGGGCGTGGGCCACCATGGCTTCCCTTTGACTCTCTAAGCCCTGGATACGTATCTTCTCCTCGACGAAGGATAGAAACAACCTCGAGTAATCGACCTTGATGCGCTGGAGGTCGCCCTGGGTATCGACGTTGACACGAAGCACGTCGTCTCGTGAAGATTCCATAGTGGTAAGAAATCAAGTGTTGTACAACCCTAACCCTAATATACGGTATTTACGTCTTCACCTTCTTTACCATCTTTATTCCTAGAGCGTTCTTGCCCGCCGTTTTAGCCTTCTTCACTGACGACACCTTGGTAGATATCAGCGCTCGTGTAGAGCCTGACAACAGGCTGTGTACGTTTGGCTCAATATCGTCCGCCTTCCGTTTCACGGTTATCACGTTGTCCACGGTTGAGTCCGTCGAAGAGCCCGGCATCGAAACCTTGGAGAAGACAGCTCTCACCAATTTCTCATCTTCCTCCTCCAGTTTCTTGCACTCTAGGTCCTCTGCCGACTCTATTTCCTCCAGTCCTATCCGGTCCAGCAAATCGACAGTGTTTCCCACTCGTTCGTTTCTCGCATTCCGGGCACGGATGTCTTGTAGGGCGTCCAAAATGTCCATTTCGCGTTTGGAATCCGTCGTCCGGTTTTCGAGCGCCTTCATAGGATTGTTCTCTTCTTCTTCAAGCTTCGCCAGCCGGTCCTCCTCCTGAACCGCTTGTTCGTCTCTCCATGGCTCGAAATTCCGAGAAGCACCGTGTTCTGCAGAATAGTCCGTGTTTTTGGGGTCTGTCTTGAACGTGATCTCGGCTGAACAGAGTGTGCTGAGCAAATGGTAAGATTGAATATCTCAAGAGTATCAGGACGAGACACAAACCATTTGATGTAAAATCGAAATATCTTGATGCCATAGTAGTCCTCGCCGTCCACTGTTTCTTTGCGGGCGTTGAATTTTTTGCCCTTGTAGATATATTCTCCGCAAGTATTACAGCGCCTGTAGAGGGATATCAGATACGTCAGCATAATACTGCAAGAGCACACACATAGAAAAGGGAGCCATTAATCGAACTACCTGCTGTGAATTCTTGGATCCTTTTCGACGCGGAATGAGATCCGGGTCAAAGTCCGGGGGGAAATACTTGTTAAGTACTAGAAGAACATAAGAATATAGCTGCATAGTGGTGGCAAAAAAATACCTTTGCGTTCAGACATTGCCTAAGAGTGTTAGTGGTGGTGATGGTGGTGGTTGGAGTCAAGGAGCTTATTGTTGTGTTGATCGTCGACGTTCCGGCCAAACAACGCCTCGAATTTCCAATTTCTTCTCCTCCTCTCCCGCTATGCCATTGAAATTTTGGAAGCCCGGTACTGCTGAGCCGGGGAGTGCCCTCGACAGAGCAACAGAGGCAGAGGGAAATGTCGTCGGGTCGTCGTCGCAGCATTCTTCTCTCTCGGTCCAGAGCCAGCGGGAACGTCTGCCCATCTTCAAGCATCGTCTGTTCACTTCATCTTCCCTTCCCCGTGTTCTTATGTATTTTTTTTTAAGGTGAAAAGCTGCTATACTGCATAGAAAAGTACGGAGTGACCATTGTAGTCGGCCAAACGGGATGCGGCAAAACCACTCGTTGGTGATTGTTCTCTATTTCCCCGGATCTTATTCTGACGCGTCTCAGAGCTACCGCAGTATCTCTTAGAAGCCGGATGGGCTGCTCAACGAAATGTAATTGCCTGTACTCAGCCACGTCGTGTTGCCGCTACTTCGGTCGCTGGCCGTGTCTCAACTGAAGTCGGATCAGTTCTCGGAGGCGAGGTGAGTCTCGTGTTTGAGCTTTCCATGCAGAAGCCCAAGTGCATCCAGGTCGGATATACAATTCGGTTCGAGGACGTTAGCGACAAGGAGAGAACTCGAATTTTGTACATGACCGATGGAATGTTGTTTCGCGAGACTCTAGTCGACCCCCTGCTCACTCGGTACAGTGTCATTATGGTACGATATTTCATTTTCCACGCTCCAAATCCGCTCACGCCATGTACCCAGATTGACGAGGCTCATGAGCGCAGCACGTATACCGACCTTTTGCTTGGTATTCTCAAAAAGTATGCAATAGTCTCAACGAATCTTGCCCGTCACTTACGAGATCTTAGAATACGTCGCAAGCGTCCCAGTCTTCGGATAATCGTGTCCTCTGCTACGCTAGATGCATCATACTTCCTAGACTACTTCACCGCCGCTACTTCTCCCGGCGAAGCTACTATCGTTAGTCTAGAGGGACGCATGTTTCCTGTCGATGTCGCATACTCTGAACAACCCGTCCCCGATTATGTGCGTTTTGCTGCAGAAACGGCCTTCAATATCAATTTGCAAGTAGGTGCTTCCTCATCAAGACGTGCGGTTACAAATATCTGTTCCATAGTCACAACTGGGAGATATTCTGATCTTTCTTACTGGCCGCGAAGAAATAGACACTTGCTTGGATTTTCTCTCGGAACTCCTCATGACGTTTGTATAGCACTCCTGGAGCTGCCATTCCAGCTCATAAACCATTCCAGCCTCCCACGAAGCGCTTTGCGGATTGTTCCTCTTCCGTTGCATGCTGGCCTGACGACTGTCGAGCAACTACGCGTGTTTGAACCTGCTGTTCGAGGTACTAGGAAGATCATCGTCTCTACCAATATAGCCGAAGTAAGCAATCACCGTTTTTCTCATGTTCGGGAGGAATGCTAGCTCATGTGTAGGCCAGTGTCACTATCGAAGGCATCAAGTTCGTGATAGACTGTGGTTACGTCAAAGTATTCAACTTTCTTCCTGTTCTGTGAGATAACTGTTCACCGATTGGGGATGTATTAGATTCGAACGTACAATCCAACTACAGCGTTGTCCTCGCTAGTAACTGTACCGACTTCAGTCGCTTCAGCGACACAAAGGGCTGGACGAGCTGGGCGTACTTCCTCGGGTATTTGTTACAGGCTATATCCCAAGTCAGCTTACGACTCTCTTCCTCGGTCTATGCCTCCTGAAATCACCCGAACGGACATGACAACGCCGATCTTGCAGCTGAAGTCGTTGGGTGTAGATGATCTAATGAAATTTGAGTGGGTGTCTGCTCCTCCAGCAGAGTCTGTATTGAGGGCACTCGAGGGTCTAGTTGCCGCAGGCATGATAGGCGAGGATGGTCGTTTAACGCTCATGGGAGAGAAAGTGGCGGAATGCCCTGTTGAAGTCGGTATTGCACGCATGGTAATGGATTTTTGTTATTCGTTGTCATGTACTGATGCTGGCGCAGCTTTTCACTTCGAAAGAATATAGTTGTGGGGAAGAGATGCTCACCATTGCCGCGATGACCGCTGTCCAGGTTGGGCTTCTTTTCGTGCATATTGAATAGATATTAATAAATCTCCAGGACGTATTCATCATTCCCGATGGCGCCCCTGGAGCTCTAGCCGAATTGGAACGTCGTAAATTTACTGCAGAAGAAGGGGTACGTTTGTTTTCACTCTGGGCAGCAAAAGATGATTTATAAACTACTTGTTCTAGGACCACCTGACACTGCTGAACGGTGAGCTAGATCCGTTCTCCTTCAACGATGGATGCTTACGTCCTTATTTGCAGCTTACAATGCATTTGTACGTTATGGTAAATCTTCAGGGTGGTGCAAATCGCACGCTTTGTCGTTCAGAGCCATGTCACGAGCTGTTTCCATTCGGGCGCAACTGAAGAAATATATGCAACGTTTCAATCTTCCATTGGATAGTTGTGAGGGTGACGCGAAGCGTTTACGAAGATGTCTTGTCAGCGGATACTGGCGAAATGGCGCCCGATGGATGGCTGACGGCACCTACCGCTCTGTACGGGGGAATGCGATCCTTCACGTTCACCCGACGTCTGTTCTATTTACGAGGAAGCCCCGGACTGGATGGGTGGTCTTCCATGAGATGGAAGAAACCAAGAAAACCCAGTGCGTCTTGCCGTGATCGACACGTTTGCTGGGCTAATCATCAACAGAATTCGGATTATAACCGAGATCGAACCTGACTGGTAATGTTCCGCGCATTTCGATATAATCATTTGTTACTAAAGATGAAATTGCAGGTTGACAGAGCACGGTTTAGAGTATCGGGATAAACGGACGGGATGATACCTCTGTTGAATTTCATGAAAACTATGTGTATCTATAACATTGTTTGAGATTGGTTGCGTGAATGAAAGGAACAAGGAGCACGACGAGGTAAGGTTGTGACAATGTCACGTACGTGACGGTCTGTCCCGTTCACCGTACCGCGATGGGTGCGTCTCAGTCCCGGCCAGACGAAAAGGTCTTTGTGAACGAAACACCGATACAGGTGCGAAAGACCGCCTTTCTCGTTTGCAATATAGCCTGCTTATCCCTCTGCGTGCTAGTTTTCGCAGGATGTCGTCGACCAGCTCTCTGTTGACCTCTCTGCTCGTGACGTTACGCCAGAGCGACAGTCTACACTAGACGCACATATTCGTTCTCGGATACAAAGGGAGATTGAACATCTCCGAAAAGAAGAACAGCAAGTGCGCGAGCGCATCGAGCAGGCCCTAGAGAAGGAAAACTTGGATAGAGAACGAAGTTTAGCTGGCGAGGCGGTGACAGGCGATGAAACTGGCAGTGTCAAGGACAGTGCGTCACTCCTGAACGACCTAGAAGACATTCGCCAGAAGGTAGACCGCTTCCATGGCCGAAAAGACCTTCAGGATGTTCCACAGGTTAAGTCGTACCAGGAAGCCGTATTGGCGTGCTACAGGCTCGTCGTTTCCGCAGCATTTCGTTGAACTTGTGACTAAAACTAGAGCAGGGAGAAGGCCGGGAAGACTCTCGATTGCTGGCGAGAAGTAGGCCTGTTCAAGGAGGCAGTAGAGCAACTAGAACAGGTGCGTTCAATGCCGTTCTCCACCAAGTGACTTTATATTCATTTTGACGTGGAGAAATATGTCAAATCGTTACAGTAATCTGTCCAAATCATGAATACATCGTAAATTGTACCGTTATTTCGGTCCATATCTTCTACAGTGCAACACCAACCACTGTTGATGGATCGTCAGGCTGTGAGTATGCTGAGCCGCTGGTTGCCTGCGACGTCCGCGACGTCCTGCTGGACAGTGCAGTACCTACGATGGTTCGGCCCCGGCTGCTTCTCAAGAAGTGTGTCCATGACAGGCGCTGAGTGTCTCCTTGATTTCTCGTGCCTAAATCCTCAAAGTTGGACGCATAATCTCCCATCTGGCCACCAGGTGACGCGTTTTCATTTGGATCTGTTGAGCTAGTCGCAGATGGTTTGCGATTTAGCTGCAGCAGTGAAGGAAGGTTTGGCAGCGAAGGCTTTTTTGTTCGTAAAGGCGGAGCTCTGGACTTTGGCTGGTCCGCGTCCGGAGAAGACCTGGCAGGTCGAAGAGCCTTTGGAAGAGACGGCTTGGGTTCCGGCAGATCTGCAGGCGTCTTGGCAGGATCTCTTGCTTTGCCGCCTTTGACGTTGTCTGCGAACTGTACCTTGGTGGAATCCGGCACCCAGAAAACGGGTGCGAGATGAGGTATTCGGGGACGGGAGAGTTTAGAAGCATTCATCATCGTGTTCTTGTTCGTTATACGAAGGGTATTCTGGTTTATTTTGTTTGATGTGAGTGAAGATGGCTGGTGGCTGTTGAGTAATTGCCTTACAAGCTCCTTCTGCTGCTTTAATTCATGATGTTTGATCTTTTTGCCCCACATTATCCACACGAACACTAAAAAGACTTTTTGCCGGTATTTAGGCATTGTTGATAACGGGGTAAAACGGGAAACGGGTCAGCTCACACGCCAGGAAAGCACCTCCGGCGGTGCCACCCGCGATTGCACCAACTGGGATTTCGTTAGCGTTGTCGACTGGAGAGACGGACGACGTTGGTCCATCCTCGAATACTGTTGTCGTGACGATGACTTGTGCCAGTGCTGGGGCCATGGTCGATCCAAACAGGTCCCGTTCCCTTTAAATTTTATAAAAACCCCTGGTGTGTCCTCGTGTTTCAAACGCGTGCACTAGGAAGGAGAACCCCGAAGAATAGTAGATAGCATCAGCCTCGTGTAGATTGCCGCCACAAGGGGGAGAGGGGGAAGGGGGGGGGGGGGGGGGGGGGGGGGGGGGGGGGGGGTTGGTGTGGACCTGTATTTCTCATGATACGATTAGCTCTGTCCCAATAGTGTTCCTTGATTGTTCTGAATACTTGGCCGTCTTTTCTCCATCAGCCGGGCTGAACGGAAACCACCGTTTGGCTCCTGTGACCGGCGCAGGGTTCGACATTTGAGCCGAGCTCTTTTAAATTCTCCGGGATTTTGCTCGTTTCAAGTCGCCGGAGGCATTCCCGGCAAATAAGTACATCGAATGCTCATAAATTGAAGGTTGTTCTTTGGCGAGGCAGAGGCCGAAGTAAGAAATGCCTGTCTATCGCCATCTTGCCCTTCTAGCACCAGAGGGCTGGAACTGGCTGAGGGACCCGTCACTTCATGCATTGGAATCGGCTTCCGAGCCAAAGAAACTAATTGGCAACCTGGAAAACAAAGTTCGAGCGGCGGAGATATAGACCGGTTATTTTTTTAAATAGAAATATAAATTATATTATATTGCTGGGGTATCGGGTTAGATTGAATATTAGAAGATATATCCACCGTTTTTCAGAGTTAGCAGGTCGCGGAGACCGCAGTGATGAATGCCGCAAGGAATGGAGCAAGGTCCGGGCAAATAAGAGATAAGCGGCGATTCAAGTTGCCGGCCAGCCAGCTGTTAGCACTTGCTGCTTTTTCTCCCCACCCTTCTCTCTTGCTCTTGACTTCCATCTTCTCTTTGCCCTGCTCATCCCTTTCCTGTCCTGCCCGTCCTTTTCCCTCGTCCTCATCCTCCTTCTCGTCGACTACCGTCGTTTCTTCATTCTTGCCAATCGAAACCCCGGTCTACAATACGGTCTCCAACACGGTGACAAAATGGATCTCCAGCCCGACAACTCGTCCGAATCAAAGACTGGGTATGTCCCTGATTTTACCCTTTTCTCGTCGTCTCGTCTGCAGCTCTTTTCAGCTCTAAGCCTCCTGTTGTGCGTGGTGCTAGGGCCTGTACGACATGTCGTGCCGCAAAGGTGGGCTCTTCTTATTCGGGCTCTTTTTTCTGCTCCCCTCATCCCCCGCCGCCCCAAAGATGAAGTGTGTCGGCGCAGAGGACGGTCAAAAACAGTGCCAGCGCTGCAAGCGTGCCAACGTAGAGTGAGTCCACCCTATTTCTTTCGCTTCTTGTCCTCGTTACCAACGCCATGCCGTTAGATGTATTTTTGAAAAACATAGGCGGGGTCGGAAGCCAGGTTCCAAGTCAGTCCTCTTTCTTTTATGACTCTTTGGTTTTTTAAGTCCTTTTTCCAGGCTTTCAGAGGCCTCGAAAATGCTCCGTCGTCTCGAGAAAGGTCTCATCAACGCGAAGCGAAAGTCGCAGTCCTCAGAGTCCAACATGCTGCCGCCATTCTCCGAAACTGGTCACACCGGTTCTACTGAATCCTCTTTCAATGGCGTCCTTCGTGGAGACCCGTACGCATCTCCTGGCACTCATTTCCCATCCAACGAGCTCCCTCCACTGAATCTCCCACATTACGCAAACGGTCCTGATTATCCCACGTCAAGCAGCAGCACCCGAACCGTGGACATGGACGATGATGATGATGACCCTGATCGCAACAACGAGGCACTCTTTCCAGCCAAGATGATTCGGAAGGAAAACCAAAGGAATTCTTTTTTCCGCACTATTCTCAATCCGGAGGATGAAACCGTCGCGGGCCAAACGCCTACCCGTGGCGCTTCATTCAGTCCACCTCACTCGCGCATGACTCCCGTTTCCCCAGGACTCAATGATCCAATCTCGGCTGGCATCATTGATGAGGAGGAAGCCAAAGTTCTCTTTGATGCTCTCTTCATCAGGCTCAATCCCTTTATCAATCTCTTTGACCCTGCCCTGCACTCGGTGTCCTATGTTCGGTCGAGATGCCCATTCCTATTCAGCACCTTAATCATGGCCGCGTGCCGGTTCTTCAGACCCGAACAATTCAAACAATGTCAAAAGATCGCAAACGATTATGCCGTTCAGGCATTTGCACAGGCTTGGAAGAGCGTGGAGGTCGTGCAGGCTTTCTGTTGCCTCACCTATTGGCGAGATCCAGATGATAATGTGCATTTCATTTTTTTTTCTCTTTTTACACCCGTCCTGATTCTGATTTATGTGTTCAATCAGCGCACTTGGACTTATATCGGATATGTTTGTGATTGACCTGTCTCGTCTGTACCCGTCACTGATTATTACTCTGTTGGCAGGCTTGCCGGATGGCCATTGAACTGAGGCTCAATCGCTACGTTCCGGTTTCACCACCCCACGAAACGGAGTTCCAGATGCGTGAACGTAGAAACCGAGAGCGTACATATCTTGTGTTGTTTGTGCACGATCGGAGCCTTAGTACTCAGACGGGAAGGAGCTGGATGCTTCCGGAGGATGCGTTGGTCCGTCACTCTTCAACATGGCATGAACAAGGCGGCAGCACCATACGGCCCGAAGACGTGATTGTCTCTGCTTTTGTTCAACTGCGTCATATTGCTGTAAGAGTAACCTACTGTTCCTCCGAGAGATCTGCTGATTATTTTACGCAAGGCTGAGACAACCGATATCTTTCATACTTCTAAGGCAGACAATCCTCATGGCATCCAAAATGATATCAAGTATGAGGTCGTCCTCCGTAACTGTAACAACAAACTCTCGCAATGGATGGACACATGGCAACGTGAAATGCACCGAGGTACTGTTCATGTGCCTCAAATCTCTCTCTCTCTCTTGTACTAACTGGATATTTAGCTGGCGGTGAATCGTTCCATTTCTCGTTCTTGAGCCTGTTCAGGTTGTATATTAGGCTTTTCTTGAACAGCTTTGGAATTCAGGATTCCATTGCTTCCGTAAGAGTCGACCACTAATGACCGAGTTTCCAAAGCTGATGCGGGTTGCTTATCAGGGTGGTCGCTCTTGTCCGAGCGTGCAAGCACTATCGACATGTTATTCCAGTGCCATGGACGCATTACGGATCCTTTCCCAAGACTTTGCTGACATGAGCATGCTTGTACGTTCAATGTAGTTCGCCGTTTGATGCGGTGAAAAGCTAAGCATTTTCTTTAGCGCTATGGTCAGGACACAATCACGATCATGTCTGCGTATGCTGCGGTCTTTCTGCTCAAGGTAGATCAATTCTCTGTTCAGTGTTGTCCATGGTGTTCACGAACTTGTATAGCTTTTACGAAGCTCCAGCACCTATCCACAATTGCACGAAGGTGCTGCTTCGGAGATCCATGCCATTATATCAAAAACAGCCGATTCGTATCACGAGGCATCTACTCTTTCTCCCGCGTCAACGTTGGCAGCCTACCATGCCCGGTTCCTGCGAAGCCTCTTGACAAATGATCTATTTAATGCACGGAGGGCCGAGAAGGGAAGGTACGAGACGCCGATTGATCCTCGGCTTCAAGGTACTGTTCTGCATCTTACTGGGGTTCGACATATGTATATTTAAAACTCTAATAGACTCGCCAACTACCATTCAGTCGCCCCCTCAGGGATATCCCCCTAGTTCATCACATGAACAAAGCTTCCACTTTCCCGCATCTCCGCATCTTCCGGCACATCCAGTGACGCAAGATTCTCATTATGCCTCTTCCGAGGTTATGCGACCTGGTAGCAATGCTAGTGCCTCCTCCAATGGGAGCTATCACCCATCCTACATTGGAGCGCAGCACACTTCGGAGCTGGACGCCCAGTACTGGAAGAATATGTTTCTCGATTTGGGATTCGGCGGAAATGTCGAACAAGCCGGTCCACCTCTTCAAGCTCAAGCAACAGGGCATGGCAATGGCGACTTACGTTCCTCATACGACGTTCGTCACCAAGTGTACCATATTGCCCAATCTTCTCACCCAAACTACTGAAATGATTTGATGCTGTGCCGCTTCGTTGTAGCGCTTTGTTTCCATCTTGATCTTGTTATATTAACTGTTGTATCGTACTTTTGCCGTACCACCTCTCTAACCATCATTGAATTGCATATATATGACATTGTTTTTGTTATTTTTTTTTTTGGCAACTCGGTCTCTTGTTCGGCACTACATAACGATTAGATCCCGTATTTGCCGGAGGACGAAATTAAATAAAACGGCAGTTGTTGATCAGGGCTCGACACCGATTGGGAAAATCACCACTGTTCGGGCAACAGCCACTGCCAACCGTGGGATACCACGAAGACCAAGAAAATCAAAGTCGCGAACGAGATGGGGCCGAGATGCTACAGTGAAAATCTCAGGCTGCGTATGCACGTAATTCATGTTGTGTACATGAACAAGGGCACCTTTTGCGGGAGACTGCGTTGAGATAGCAAAATAGTCGGGATAGGAATGGCACCATCTGAGCATTATGAAATCAGGGGAACAGTCTTGAGAGATCAAAGAGATATAGAAAGTACCGGAACTTATCCCCGCCTTCCGGGAAGCTGTTTCCAGCGGCAAGGGGTTTGCCACCCTGAAGCTTGGAGAGATCCCATATGGAAAACCTGGACCCGTAGACGGCTCCCAGACTAAAAATGAGATTAGAACAGCACATAAAAGGCGAGGGAAGATCTGGTACATATTTGCTGAATCTCTTTGCCAGGCTACTGAGCCCGACCATTGCAGGGACCGTCCTAAAGATGCCTCCGACAGAGCGTGCGGCTCTACAAGCTCAACTAGGCTCGAATTGTGCCACGAATCTGGATCTGGGTCGTCTGGATCTGAACGCCAATCCGTAAGGAATATAGATCCCCTGCAATCTGAAACGAGAAACTCTTTGCTCGTAGACGGATGGGAATTGATGGACGTCAGTGGGTGGGGAAATGCGATAACATATGCCGTCGGCTGTGTCCTTGGCGGAGGGGATGCCGTGCCGCTCTGTCCCATTGGCGATGCCAGCATTGACGCCGTGTCCACGGAAGGGAGGAGGTCCCACACCATGAGCATTTTGTCATCTGGGTAGTATGTATGGGCTTTTTTTTTAAAAAAAAAACAAGCCAGTCGAAGGGCCTACCTGAGACGGTGGCAATGTAGCGAGAGGCATCGCTTCCTCTACCGCCGCCAAAACACATGTCGTTCACTTTGCCGTGGTGGCCACTTAGACCCCCGCCAAAGTGGAATACGGTTTCTTCGTTCTTGGGCAGCTTTGTGAGCAGATGTAGACCATAGTCGACTCCAGCAGCGGCGAGCCTAGATGGACGTATGGTGAGCGAATATCATCGTCGAGAGCATGTCGAGTTACTCAATGATCCAGCCGTCGCTGGACGACGGAGAGACGGTCTTGGGCGACCAGGCAATGGCAGTAATCCGAGAGCCAATGTGAAAAGTAGCCAGTGACTCGCAGCCAGTTTCCTTCTAGAACGGTTGAGCACAATGCCTGATGTCGGAATAGGATGTACAGACCACGAGGAGGACCTGGACAGAATGCTCGCCTCCAATAGCGACAAGGTCCCCGGCGTCATCATTCTTGCAGGAAGAGAGGACATAAATCACAGTTTGATGACTGTAGTCCATCGTCGTCGTCATCGTCGTCGTCGTCGTCGAGCGCGACGCGTTGTATGTGCATGTTGCGGCCAAGAGTGTTGGGCAACAGTGGCCAACACGGGTTTGATGCCTTCCACCAAGCCTCCTAATCCCTGGTTGTTTGCTGCCGTCTCTGTCTCGTCGTTGCTCACGTTCTATCTTATTCTCAAGCATAGAGAAAAGTCGTATCCTCTCTCTCAGCAGCCACGACAAGCAGATCATCCTCTTGTACCCCCCTTCAACAGAAAGGATAGTGACAGCTGAACAATGTCTGCTACCATCGATAAGTTTGCCGATGCGCTGCCGCTCCACAAGGTGCACAGGGAGACTGTTGCTACATCGCCTACTTTCGATTCGAGCAAGGTCATCGTCATTTTTGTTCTTGGTGGTCCCGGTGCAGGCAAGGGTACACAGTGCGCTCGCCTTGTTCAAGACTTTGGATTTTGCCATCTTTCGGGTAATTATTCCCAGATATATACTTTCTCTTCTGACTGTCATTGCAGCCGGTGATCTCCTTCGTGCAGAACAAGTGAGAGAGGGCTCTCAGTATGGGGAGCTCATTCAAACATGCATTCGCGAAGGGACGATAGTGCCAATGGAGGTCACCATCAAGCTGCTTGAAAATGCTATGCTTAAAGCTTTGAAAGGCGGCAAGTCTAGAGACGGCTGGGGTGAGGGCCAAGGTCGTTTTCTTATTGACGGCTTCCCCCGCAAGATGGATCAGGCAGTCAAGTTTGAAGAAGATGTAAAGTCCCCGGAATTATCTTGCATTCGTTTGTTGATTCAAATCCAGGTTTGCGTCGCTTCTTTGGTCCTGTATTTCTCTACTACCGAGGCTGTCATGCTTAAGAGGCTTATCGAACGAGGCAAGACAAGCGGTCGAGAGGACGACAATGAGGAAAGTATCAAGAAACGCTTCCGTACGTCCTTTTAGCCCTTGTCTTTTGTAGATATTGACTACTATATAGGTACATACCATGAAACGACCATGCCAGTTATTGAGCATTACCGAAAGTTCGGCAAGGTTGCAGAAGTAATGCTCTTCTATTCCTTTCGTTTAAGCATTGAACCGAGATCTGGTTAGGTTGACAGCTCAGTTTCTATCGATGAGGTACATAAGAATACGGTGGAGGTTGTTAAGAAGGCTCTGTCAAGAGAACATGTTCCTACAACATCTGCCTAATCGCCCATCATTCTCGTTTCGTTTTCCCAAAGGATCGCCGACGCTAATCAGTCAATACAATTTACAATCATACATACATAATTCAGTTCTATCCCAATCATGAATATACCATGAAACCAACACCTTCGGTTGGCAATGCAGCAGAACATACTGCTCGTCCTCCTTTGGGAATAGTGGATATTTCGCCATCGGAACAGAGCAAATGAGCTCCTTCATCAATATCATCCTGCATTATATTTAAGTAAGCATTGTTCTGGAAGCGAAATGGATACTAACTGGGATCCACTCCCAGCCACCGCATCGTATATATTCTACGACCCAAGAGCCGTCTCCATCGGTACGAATCGATCCATCTCCATGGTACCGAAGATTGACATGTGCACCGTTCTGATACGCTCCTCCCAAAACACTGTATAGACTTGGAATGAAGGCCTCTCTAGCCTCTGGAGTATCCATTTTAGTCTTGCTACGGAATGGGCGGATAATTACGACATCGCAAGATGGACCTTCGGTTGGCAAATCCCGAGCCAATGGCGTAATCCGAAATGCAGGTTCAAGGCGGTCGACATTGACTTGAAGAAGTCAGATTAGCTTGGATACATATGAGAAGCGTTCGATACTACCAGTAGAGAGGAAATAAGCAAATGGACCGGACAAGTCCACGATTGGGTCGTAAAGTTGAGATTCTGGATGATCGATGAACGTATTTGAAGACGGTTCGAACTGCTGCACGAGCCCCGTAGATGTGGGTAAGAGCTTAACATGACTGTAATACCATTTGTTTGCATTTTTGGCGGCAGCGATCTTGAATCTTTCAATGCCAGGGTGTTCGTTGCGCAAAGCCTCGGAATCATGCAAGATTGACGCGTGGAGCGACGTGGATACAACAATCGCGGATATGGTCACTGTTCGAATATGAGCAAAATTTGGGTTCAGGGATTTGTGCTTACCGTCTGGTCTCTTTGTGCTGGAGGGTGGAGACGATATCGTCGTGATTGCGATGGTAAGTGGTATGGTATTGGAGCCAGAGATAAAGGATTCGAGGCCCCTCGACTTGTACGCTACGTCTAGAGCGTCGGTAGCGGGTGGGAAAAGAGAGGAGTAGAGGGCATTGGCTGTCCCACAAGGAACAAGGACAATGTCAAGGTGAAACGGTAAGGACCCCTCTGCCTTGACTTTGGTCGCAGACAGAAAGTTAGTTATTTCGTGGAGGGTCCCATCACCGGAGCCCAAAACTACAGTGAGATCGCCTTGTTTATCCTTTAGATATCTGTACAGAATTTCGCCGGCGTGGCCTGGGCGTTCTGTTTCGAAAACCTTATCCACGACTTGACCTTTACTAGCGAGGAACGGTTGAACATGGTCATCAAAAAATTGCTAAATGGAAACCGACATCTGTTAGAATTAAACACAAGTAGGATTAAAAAATGATGCCTTGGCAGTTCTGTCCCCAGAGGCGGGATTGTAGATAGCAATGAGAGGCATTGATCGATGTAAGTAGATCCAATGTAGATTGCAATTTCGCCATCTTATCTTATCATCTGCACGTGATCGTTTTCTGTACGCGTCACCCTTAACTATTAGCTTTCAATTCTACCATCACCAGCACTGTTCACTTAAAATGCCGCTGGAAGCGACGATGATGATTATCGACAATTCCGAGTACATGCGGAATGGAGACTATACTCCTACTCGTTTTGATGCCCAGGCTGACGCCGTCAACACCGTCTTTCAGACGAAGATCGACTCAAATCCAGAAAATACAGTCGGTGTCATGACTATGGCTGGGAAGGGGTATGTCCTTCAAGCACCAGCCATTGATTACCTATTTAACATGATTGAAACAGCCCTGAAGTACTTGTAACCCACAGCAAGGACCTCGGTCAGATCCTTCAAGCAATTCACACCACCTCATCCAAAATTGGAGGCTCAATAGACATACCCACCGCTATCGCGATTGCCCAGCTTGCCTTGAAACACAGAGAAAACAAGAACCTCCGACAGCGTATTATCGTCTTTGTCGGATCACCGCTGGAGGGCCAGGCTGCAGACGAAAAGGCCATGATCAAACTCGCAAAGAAGCTGAAGAAAAATAACGTTGCTCTTGACGTCGTATCCTTTGGTGATGGGATCGAGGAGCCAGGTGAAGAAGGGAAGACGATCCTTAGGTCATTCGTCGATAACACTAGTAGTGGTGACAACTCGTAAGCAACGTCTGTTCTGAATGCCATCTCTCCCTTTTACAAAGAAATGCACATAGGCATATCGTTACAGTAGCTCCAGGAATGCGCCTCATTTCCGACGCTCTCATTTCATCGCCTATTCTTTCCGCGGATCGTTTGAGCAGCATACCTGATGAACTCATGGAAGGCGCAGATGCGCCTTCAGCATCAGGCTCAGGTGCTGTCAATGATTTTGAGTTCGGTGTTGACCCGAGTCTAGATCCTGAGCTGGCTATGGTGTGTTCCTTACCTTGTCGTTTGAAGCATCTAATAATCATTTTCGTGTAGGCGCTTCGCATGTCGATGCAGGAAGCTCAAGCACGAGAGGCAGCGGAGGCAGCGGCATCTTCTACCTCAATATCCCAACCTCACACCGACTCTTCCGCAACGCAAGCTTCCACGACCCTACCTACATCGGTCACAGCAGAACCCACTGATAGCGAAGAGGAAGCTTTGTTACAGCAAGCTATTGCTCTGTCTCGGGGAGATCATGACATCGAGATGGATACGACTCACAATGAAGACGATGTCCCGATGGATGAAGATGAGGACGAAGAGGCCGCTATAGCTAGAGCAATTGCCATGAGCATGCAGCCGCCACAGCCGCCACAGAAAGATGAGGAGGCCAAGAAATGACTGTAATATTGTTATTTGTTTCCGTTCTTACATTAGTACAAGCCGGTGCGAGGAGGAAATGAAAGCCTTTGCAGTTATTAAATATTCATTGATCTGGGTGTCTACATTTTGCCGTGGTCCTTTTCCCATTCGCCCACAAACCCATGGATTTTTTCGACCACATCAGAAGCTGTAGTTACCTGACCAAAGGCCTCAACAAACTGACCATTGGGATCCATGAGATATACGAATATCGAATGGTCGACAAGATAGTCGCCGCTGGGGTCCGCGTCCGGCGGTGTGGAGAAGTAAACACGGTACGCCTTGCAAATCGCTCGAGTCTCAGCATACGTGCCAACAAGGCCGACAATTGATGGGTGGAAATCTTTAAGATATACGGCCATCTGTGATACGGTATCTCTGGCAGGATCGACGGATATGAAAAGAGGTTGAAAAATTTTGCCGTGCTCTTTCTCTACGCGGGTGTCAGAAGGGAGGGAAGGTGAAAGAGAGACACGGACGAACCTGCAGCCTCTACCACAGCAGTAATTTTGTCGAGCTCAGCCGGACAAATGTCGGGGCAATTCGTGAAACCAAAGTAGACTAAACTCCACTTTCCAAAGAGGTCTTGATCAGTGAATGGCTGGCCAGTATGCGACATTAGTTTGAAGGGTCCGCCGACTTTGGGACGTCCATATTGCGAGGCAGCGCGCTCTTTTTCTAACCAGAAAGATAAAGTGTGGTGTACGCTGAGAGGGATAGCGCGTACCTCGCTGTTCGATGTGTTTGGCCTTTTCGTGACGGAAATAAAAGACTAAGCCAACGAGTACAGTCACAAAAACGACAGCTGAAGACGGGGTGAACACCTATAGGAAGCTGAATAACCTTGGATACGGAAAATCCTGACCTGCTTACGCTGGCGCTGCGAGGAGGTGCCGGTGGCTCCGTCGAATAAAAGCGGAGATGATTTTGTGGCTGTCGAATGGATTTTGGCCTGAACTGTTGGGTTTCGCGACTAGACAGAGAAAGGCTGCGTAGAGAACACCATTGGGCGCGACATGGGCGAGCAAATCTCGGAAAAGGCAACATGGGTGGCGAGCCAGACGTCGGTGTTGATGACCAAGTTCCGGCATCCGTTCCGGTAGGGAAGCGACTTTTGCTCTGCTATCACCACCACCACCAATATGCCTCTTGCGCTCGTTCAGTTCACGCCATTTCCGTCTCTTTCTCATCCCTCTTTTTGGCACAAGCTCACTCAGCTCAAACTCGATGTCCTTAAGCTGTCTGACGCCCAGGTTGACATCACTGGCTCCTATGGCGTAGGCCGCCTTATCAGGGATAGAGAGGCTGGCGCGTGGATCAGCGTCAATGCAAATCTCGCAGTCGAGGAAGAGAGTTTCACCGATACCAAGTGTGTACCCTAGGCCCTTCTTCCGTATCACCGTTACATTGACCTCGTAGGATACCTACACGCTCCGTAGCTGCCAGAGGAACCCTCAAGAACTATAATACGATCGAAGAGTTCAAGGCCGCAGACAAGACGATGCTCTTCAATGAATGTGCAGACAAGGTCCGTCTAACATCTTTTGACTTGTTCAATCCAACTGATTCGTCAAAGATTTGGGAATCTATAGTGACAAACAAGGATACCTCCCTGCTCAACTCGTTTCTCATCATAACGTATGCCGACCTTAAGAAGTACAAGTATTACTACTGGTTCGCTTTCCCTGCTTTTGTCGCGTCTCCCTCATGGCACATCACCGAACGTGGTTGGGTTCCGGCCATCCAGGCTGGCTTCAGTGAAGCGCAGATGTCATCGATTTACGAGCAACTCTTAGGAAACCAACCCTTGCAAGCATTCTTCGTTGTTCTCACCCCCTCCGACGCTTCTACAGAAGTGACGGTCTCTGCGATCGACGCGTATGTACCGGGTGCTACTGTTGGTTTTATCGATCCATCTGCCCAGCTTCAGAATCCAGGATGGCCTTTGAGGAATTTGTTGGCATACCTCAGATATTCGTATCCGGATTCTATGTCATCTTTGGACGTTCTTTCGTGGCGAGACACCGAAATTCCTCGGGAAGGTTGGAAGAGTCGCGTCGGGAGTCTGGTGGTTGGCGACGGCAGTTTAAGCAAGGCAGCGGTAGTGCCTAATGCTAGGCCGAATGCTGTGGGCTGGGAAAAGAACGTCCAAGGAAAGTTGGGTCCCCGTGTAGCGGATCTCGCGCCCATGATGGACCCTACGAGGTAAGTACCTTCTCATATTGGAATACTCGCCTCCGCATATTCATCTAAACCATGGTCAGGCTAGCAAATCAGGCCGTAGACCTCAATCTCAAGTTAATGCGCTGGCGTATTGTCCCATCTTTAGACCTAGACAAGATCGCAGCAACAAGGTGCCTCTTGCTCGGTGCTGGGACACTAGGATGTTACGTTGCAAGGTGTTTGATGGTATGCCGAGCATCTTGTTTCATTTCCGTTGTCTGATGTGGGCTTAGGGATGGGGTGTTCGTACAATTACCCTTGTTGATTCAGCGCGAGTGTCGTTTTCGAATCCTGTCAGACAACCGTTGTTTCAATTCAGTGACTGTTTGAATGGAGGAAGACCTAAGGCAGAGTGTGCCGCTGAAAGACTACGGGAAGTTTGGCCTGGTCTAGTAAGCAAATGCAGTCTCCTGTTTGTCCGTCTTACGTATTCAAGTACTGTAGAATGCTTCTGGCTATACTCTTTCCATTCCAATGCCTGGGCATCCTATACCAGTATCTCCATCCCTATGTGAGCAAGTACAACAAGATGTGGAGAAGTTAGAAAAGTTGATTGAAGAACATGATGTTGTTTATCTGCTCATGGATTCAAGAGAGAGTCGATGGTTACCTACAGTCATTGCACGATCGAAGGACAAGGTAGTGATCACACTTAAGTTTTTATCCAGTACTCATGATTTTCTAGCTAGTTATGAATGCTGCCTTGGGATTTGATACTTTTCTGGTCATGAGACATGGAGCAAGACACACTCTGGATGATAACTCTAGATTGGGTTGCTATTATTGTAATGATATTGTTGCACCTGCTGATGTGAGTTTTTTATCTGTATTTGTGATAATCAATTGACTTTGTTTTAAGTCTTTGACTGATCGCACATTAGATCAGATGTGTACAGTAACACGTCCAGGACTTGCTTCAATAGCTGCTTCCACTGCTGTTGAATTAATGGTGAGTGTTTTACAACATCCAAGAAGGTAAGTTGCTGTAAATCATATGCTATTAGCTGTTCATTGTATTGATTCATTGCTTTAGTATACATGCTTCTGCTTCATCTTCATCATCATCAAATTATGCAGATATTATAGATGTTGAGAAA
The DNA here is from genome assembly GCF_019112545.1 of Guyanagaster necrorhizus. Classification (NCBI taxonomy): domain Eukaryota; kingdom Fungi; phylum Basidiomycota; class Agaricomycetes; order Agaricales; family Physalacriaceae; genus Guyanagaster; species Guyanagaster necrorhizus. Next base: position 1,002,855 of record NW_025064880.1, read on the forward strand.
ACAAGTGTTCTTGGCTTAGTGCCACATCAACTTCGTGGCTATCTTGCTCAATTTCGTAACTTGCATATTGTGGGTGCTGCATATGATAAATGTACTGGATGCAGTGAAATTGTATGTATATTTTTATTTAATTATAACTTTAATTTAATTATTTTATTTAGGTCATAAATGCATATGAAACTGAAGGGTTTTCAATGCTTCTAAATGCTTTCAATGATTCAAAGTATTTAGAAAGATTGACAGGATTAGATAATCTATTTGCTGAAGGTGAAAAGGCATTACGGGATGTGGAGTGGATAGAAGAAGAGGAGGATAATGATTTTTGATTTAATATATAAATGCATATCACAATTATCTATGTTACTATTGAGTCAAAGTCTTAAGAAGATTGTGGATGAAAGTCTGTAGAGTAAGACAAATAGAAATGAAAGAAGTCTAATAGAGTCAGGAGTCTATAGATGTGAGAGAGATTGACTGATGAGTATTATGATTTTAGCCTCTAAATCATAATCTGCTGATGTTTAGTAATCTGATGCTTATAAGAACCTGATAAATCCTGATAAACTCAGTCTCAGCTATTGAAAGACCTTTTCAGAGCCATATAGAACTACAGATGACACATACATGATAATACAATGCTGCACTTTATTTATCTATATAATAATAGAGATCAACAATAATGATATAAGATAGAATTTTATTAAAAATAGAATGGACTTTCCATGTCTTTGGGATAGCTAATTCATATACCTCATCACCTACTTTCTTCATGACCTTAAAGAGACCTCTAAGCTTGTCATTCAACTTCTTCATCTTTCTGTTCAGCATAATTATGTCATTTAGCTGGTAGTCTCTCATCAGCATCTTTTTCTTATCATATTATCTCTTCATAAACTCTGCTGCCTTATGCAATGCACATTTGGTCTCATCTGTCATGATTTTAGCCTCTAAATCATGCCTAGCTATCTTGGCTTGTAGTTTGATCAGAGACTGATAATGCCCAGCTGCTTTGGCTGGGTTTGAGGCACTGAGACACAGGCTTAGTGCTTGATCACTAAGACTTTTCTATACAGTATATAAGTCAGTAGTATACAGAGATATGCCTTAGTCTTGAGCTAAGGTTGATATACTGATCAAACTCCTAAACTCTTGGTGTGACTACCACTTCAGTATCAACACTGGCAGTTATTATTATAAATTTTCCACTTTTATTCTCATTTTTACAGTATTAACCTCTATTTATGCTTAGTCAGGGCATCTATGCTAGCACTTAGAACCATGAGACAGTCTTGGTCAGCACAATTGACCATTGTCTCTGGGCTCATAGTGACACCCAGACAATAGCATAACAAGCCTTTTGTAGATAACACCATCTCATCAAGACAATGAGTACTATAGCACAGACACTTACAATTAGTAGTAGTATATTTAGTGATAGACTCAGAGATATATAAGTAGCATAGACAGCACTATGTATCTCTAGTCTTGAATTATCCTTTATCATATCCATTTACTTGAGTCTACTTGCATAGACCTTGAGACATAACATCCATAGACATCACACCTTGGATTCAGAAGTGATTGTATGAACACAATACAGCTTCTGTTTACCATATGATATTAGACATATGTCACTTGGCCCTAACAATTAGTTCAAGACTTCTGCTTCCCTTTTTTTATGCCCATCATGAGCAAAGAAGACCAAATGCCTGCTATCAATATCACTACTACCACTGATCTCACTGATAAATTCTTTAAGCTTCTAGCTTTGATCATAGGAACACTTTTAAGCTTATTAGCTGTCATCACACTTTGCTACAGACATTAATTGATCACAGCTTGGGTAGTTAGGCACTATCAATCTTTCCAACAGATCCAGTATATCCTCTAAAATGTCACCCCTGATCTCCCTCTCCATAATATCTCTCCCTCTGTCTGAGCCTCCTTCCAGCCCACACCCAGAACTGTACCTGAGGCTAGGCCTAGTGATGTGAATGAAAAGGGTGCTCAAGAAGAAGAAGAACTCAGACCAGTCAGACTCTCTAAGGCAGTCAGCTGAGATGATAAGCATCATAGAGTCATAGGGTTCTGAAACTCATTCAATGTCCTGATGCATGTCCTGTGGGTCTCACCTTCTGTCTCTGACCATGAGAATAAGGACTTCTCTAACAGCTTCTTTGAGGAGTCACCATCTCCTGACTCTTCCATCACTCTCCATGAGCCTGGCATTAGAGATCATGCCAGGGACTCTATTGAGAATGCTCAAAGAATTGCAGTGGATAGACACTCCAGGTATATCACCCCTCAAGAAAGCCCCTCTTTTCCAGCCCCTAGCCCTGTCTCATCAACACCAAATACTCTCTATGACAGCTCCATATTTGATGGGTATAGAGCCCAAATACTCAATGACATTAGAAGAAAGTATGAAGAGACAGGGTATAATTCTGACAGTGATGCCATCTATGACTGACTAGATCAGCTTGAGTGGGAGTGACAGGCCAAAGAGCTCTTTGAGCAAAGATTGGCTGAGGACCACATTCAGTATGCAGCCCAGTACAGGTGGTGAGAGTGAGGACAACAGACTGCAGAGTGGGGCTCAGCCTCATCTGACCCCCATGGACTCTACACAGAGACTGATGATGAAGACAGTAGACTCCATGAGTGGAGTCCTGACAATGAAGACAACTCATAGTTTGCCAACCACTGGTCCAATGCCAAGGTCCTTACAGCAGATGAGATCCACCACACTAGCAGCAACAATTATATTAGCAACAATATCTATATTGACAACAATGACTATGAGCCCTTCTCCTCACTGACCTATAAGGAGAGTACTAATACTGACAGCAGTGGTATCCTTCTCTCAGACACCAGCTCTATACTTGCTGGGTATAGAATCCAAGTACTCTCAGAAGCCAGGATCTCTGAGTGGACCCTCTGACAATTCCTTCATGAATGTGTCACTGCTCTCTTTTTCAACAATAACTTCTACTCAAACTTCCACTAATATAGCCAAGCAGTGAAGGAGATCAGAGCATAAACAGAGGGCTACTGAGTCTGGCCTCATCAGCCTTAGCAGCAGCCTTCTTCTGGAACCTCTAGTGAAATCAGAAGTGGAACTGATGGAGAGCTCTCCAGTGACTCTCAAGACTCCTAAGCCATCCAGCTATGATCCACCTACCATCTACCTCAAGAAGAGTGAGGTGAGAAAAGGGGACAGCAAGGCTGAGGAGGACAATGAGAAAGAAGAGAACCTTCTCACTAATCTATGGATTGACTATGAAGACACAGATGAGGAAGCATTGGAGGAGAAGATGCAGAGAACCTGGATGGAGGAATTCAAAAGATTATACTGAGAGGAGGTAGCACTATTATGGAGGGACAATGGTTGGTATATGATGCCCTTAGGATGTAGATATAAAAAGGCAGACAATGAGAAGAAAAGATGTATATTGCAATATGTGGCCACTGACAGGGCCATTTACTTTTATAACAGAGACCACTCTAAGAACCCACTAAGAGCATTACCACTCTTCAAATACAAAATCCAGCTGATGCCAAGCACTCTAGCACTTTCACCAAAGTGAGCCATATATATGGCTCCATTCCTATGAATGACTAGCTCCAGATATGTGCTCTCCATGTTCTTAGGCTGACAAGCTGCATCATGGCCCCAACTCCAAGAACCACTATAGCCAGTCAGATTCCAAAACCCTTGGATAAGCAAAGAGAGCTGACTCCTTGGCAGACAACCACCATCCAATGAAGCTGAAGAAAGCAGAAAGGACCTAGTCAAGAATGATTCTGAGGCCATCTGACTAGAGTTTATAATCTGGAATAGTATAGTCATATGAAAGAAGACAGAACCTCAGAGAAGCCCTATTGCTGATGACAACTCCCTGCATTCCCTTTCTGAGCCACCCACTGAGTGGCATCAACCACCTTTTGATGAATACTCTAATCTCATAGAGGCTTTACCAAATAATGCTATGATGCTCTAGTGCAAACCAGATCTTTTATGAACCCTCCAACTCTTCAAGGGTGCCTCTGATGACATTGACCATTTCTTTGTTGACTGCAAACAGTACTTTGAAGTATATATCACTTACTTTGGCTCAGACATGAACAAGATAGTGTTTACAGCCTTGTACTTTAAAAGCAAGATGAAGCAATAGTGGATATTGATTGTCCCAACTCTCTACTCTACTACCTGAGAACACTACCACTACTCATCCTGAGCTGTCTTCAAGCAGATGGTCAGAGACAAGTTTATCAATCCAGTAATCCAAGAAGTCCACAAAAACAAGATGAAGAAACTCTGCATGGGCAACAAGGTTGCCAGTGAATACTTTGATGAGTTGGAGCACCTGGAGACATTGGCAAGAGTCAGAGAGAGCATTAATGAAGATGGATAAATGGTCAAGTATATGAAGCTTAGAGTACTGCAATCCTATATCAAGATAGTCTCTGATATCAGAATGAACATTTCAAAGGGATACAAAGCATGAAAGGATCAGATCATGGAGATGAACAAGAAAAAACTGCAACAGAAGGCAGTAAGTGCAGGATTGTCAGTGAAAGCAAAAAAGCCAGGCACATCAAACAGGAAGCCAAGCAGAGAATCAGAGGCATTGAAATCAGGAACTCCATCAGTTCCTCTATACACTGCACAGAAGACAGGCACCAGAATGATATACACCAGTACTGGCAAACCAATAGACATTGACTGCCTCAAGAAGAAAGGCAAATGCTTTAACTTCAGCCAGAAGGATCATATGTCCAGAGACTGTCTGAAGAAGAAGCACATGAGAGAAGACATCAGAGCTCAGATAGCCAAGTTACAGAAGGAGGCAGATGGACTTAAGGACTCTGGATCAGACTCCAGAGTCCAAGAGATAAAAGATGAGGCCAACAAGTGAGCAATTTCACTTGGTTGGCCAGAGAACTTCATAGTGTGTTACCAGTAGCCATAGGTCAGACTCATATGCTCTCTGCAGATAAGAATATTTACATGTATTTGAATATACCCTGTGTCACTCCAGCTACACAACTACCTAAGGAATCACCAAAACAGACTCAATTGTCTAAGGGCTGAACAGAGAGAGAGACCTCTATTGGATGGCTCAAGCCCTTCAATACTGAATGGACTTGGTGAGCTATAAGAGAAGGAAAAGAAGAAGCTATAGCTGCACTCAAGAGCTAAATCCACTGGGAAGGTAACAATTTATCTGGACAATATCCTTATAATGTTGAAGGACAGAGAGGAACACTGGCAACTCATATGCCAAGTACTTGAGCTGATGAGAAAGAATAAATTATTTTTCAAAGCTGAAAAATATGAGTTTGAGATGTTGGAAACAGAGTATCTGAAAGTTATCATCAGTGAAGGAAGTATCCAAATGGATTTGATCAAGGTAGCTGAGGTGATAGAATGGCTAGAGCTGATCAAGAAGAAGGAATTACAGTCCTTTCTTGGCTTCACAAACTTCTACTGCTGATTCATACAGGACTACAGCAAGGTTGTATGACCTATGACCTAACTCACTGAGAATGCACCCTGGATGTGAGGGTTATCCCAACAGTTGGCATTCAATAAGCTCAAGTGATGATTAGCAGAGGATATAGTCTTGGCAATCTCTGACTAAGATGGGAAATTCCAAGTTGAGGCAGATTCTAGCAAGGGAGCAATAGAGGCTGTACTATTCCAAGAGCAGAATAGGAAGTGGAGACCTGTCACATTTCTCTCCAAAACATTGATAATAATGAAGAGAAACTATGAGATCTATGACAAGGAACTCCTGGCTATTATGCTCACATTAGCAGAATAGCAACACTACCTCATCAGAGCCACACAAGTCTTTAAAGTATGGATAGACCACCAAAACCTCTGGTACTTCTAACTTCTCCAAAAACTCAACTGCTGACAGGCTTGATGGGTGACAGAATTATCCAAATATTAATATACACTCTATCATAAAGTCAGCTTGACAAACAAGAAGGCTGATCTACTCAGTCAAAGAGCTGATCATGATCAGAGGGAGAAAGATAATGAAGAGGTGGTGTTACTCAAGCCAGAACACTTCTGAGCTATAAAATAATGCTGACAGAGGAGGAGATACATGACAAGATTTGTAGCACTATATGCCAACCCAATCTGTGAGATCAGGGAATTGTGACATCTCTAAACCACAAATGCAGCATCTTCTGAAATAATGACCTTTTTTTCTATAATGACCAGCTCTATATCTCTAGGAATTAATCACTACAGGGGGAGATTATAGCAATGAGCCATGACCATGTGATAGCTGGATATCTAAGCATCTCTAAAATGAAGGAATTGATGCTGAGAGAGTATTAGTGGCCTAAGATGACAAAGGATATTGAGGAGTACATCAAAGGATGTGAGACATGTCAAAGGGCTAAATTCTTGATCCAAGCCCATGTGGCACCATTACACATGAATGAAGTACTGACATAGCTATAGACCCATATCTCAGTTGATATAGTTACAGAGCTCTCAGATTGTAATAGCTATAATGCAATTATTGTAATTATTGATCAGTTCTCAGAAGTGATTATTTCAATCACATGCTTGATAGAACTATCCTTGAAAGAGTGAGCAAAGATACTCCATGATGAAGTCTATGCCAAGTATGATATGCCCTAAGTCATCATCTCAGACTATGAACCATAATTCATCTCAAAATTTATAGATGACTTATACTAACTACTTAATATCTGCAGCAATGCATTGTCAGTCTACTACTCACAAACAGATGGTCAGACAGAATGCATTAATCAAGAGATTGAGAAATACCTTCATATGTTCATCAATTACTGATAAGATGATTAGACTGAATGGCTAGTGCTTGTGTTATGCGCATGCCGCCGGCCTCCATGTCACCTCAACCAACCACGAATCCAATCACACCACCCACCAGACTCCGACCACTTCCCATTACCTACTAATTTCATTTCACCAGTATCATTTCACATCCATATTTCACATTGTAATATCTAGACCCCAAACTCAGTAACGAATACCGACACCAGAACCCAATGGAACCCGACTCGGAATTAGCTACCATTAGTATATAAAGCCATGTACATCATCATAGCTACTCAGTTCGAATATCAACTTGGATAAGCCATCTACACTTTGTACTCACTCCTCCCTATCTCATCCGTCGGATTCCACTCCGAAGGATACTCCTGTTCACTTCTCTGACAGAACTCCATTCTGTCCATCCAGATCCTTGGGCTCCGACTCAAGGGTGACGTTGCCAATAGCTTCGTCAATGCCCATGCACTCTGCCGGACTCCGCGCATGCACTCAAGCCCACTCGATTGGCACGTTCCTAACAGTATATTCGAACTCAAACCCTTGAGTCAAAAATTTTATCATGTCCACCACATTTACCGAACCCACAGAGACCGATCCTGAACAAAGGCAGCCCACCCATCCAAACATGTTTTCCATGGAAGACATCCCGGCATCTGCCTCAAAGGAACAACCAGGCCTGTTCGGATCAGCCTCCAGTAGGGGACAACCTTCCCGTAGGGAAACCTACAATCACTCTAGCTTCACTGCCTGCCAACCTAATTACGATAATTCCCCTAACCCTTTCGACGCCACCAGCATCCCAACCAACGGGGCCCGACAGGCCAGCCTGATGTATGGCGCCCAAACCAACCCCCCAATAGACCCTTTATCCCTGGGCAACAACCATGGGAATCTAGACAGCCCAGACTCAGAGGGTAGAGATGAAGACACCCCTACTCATACTCCCATCTGACGGGAACCGGCTGGCAATCCACCAAACCCTTTCCCAGGTGGACCAGGAGGACCAGGGGGACCAGGAGGACCAGGTGGTCCCAATGGCCCAGGCAGCGCCGATGGCCCCACAGGAAGTAACAATCCAAACCAGCAGGACATGTTCCTAGAATTCATGAACCTGTTACGAGGAGTCTCCGCCTCCCTCAACAACCCTAAACCAGCCACTGTCCGTACCAAGGTCAAGGAACCAAAACCATTTGATGGCTCTGACCCTCGCAAACTAAAGGCTTTCATTGTCTCCCTTCAGTTGAACTTCAACGACAGATCTACCGTGTTTGCAATGGATGCTAATGAGGTTAACTACACTATTTCATTCCTGGCCGGCACCGTGCTCAACTGGTTCGAACCAGACATTCTTAACCCCAATCCGCGGAATCCACCAGCCTGGCAATTCTCCTATGCAGCCTTTTTAGATGAGCTTCGTAGCAACTTCGGCCCCTTTGATGCTATCAGAGATGCTGAAGATGCATTAGAACATCTACGGATGCGCGATGGTGATCGGATCATGAAGTATATGGTCCAATTCAACCAGTATGCTTCACAAATTGGGTACGGAGATAACTCCCTCCACCATGCCTTTTACCGTGGCCTCTGCACCCATATCAAGGATGACATGGCACACCATGGGAAGCCAAACAACCTTCGTGATATGCGCTTCCTTGCCCAAGAACTTGATGCTCACTATTGGACCCAGAAGACCGAAATTGCCCGTGAAAACTGGGACAATAAATTCCCCAACCCCAAATCTAAGGGGTCTAACACATCTCCCTTGGACTCCAGCTCCACACCGAAATCTACTGCCCCTAAGCCCTATGCCGACAAGCTAGGCAAAGATGGCCATCTTACCCAGGAAGAAAAAGACCGCTAGCGCCAGAACAACCTTTGCATGTTCTGTGGAGCCAAACACAAGACCGAGGACTGCAACAAGCGGAAGACAGCAGCCTCCGCCAAGGGGCATGCAGTAGAGGTCGACACCGCTCCCGTGGAACTGGCTCTGATGGAGTCGGAAAACTAGGAAGCAACCCTGTTCCCTCCGTACGAGTTCAGGGTTGCGTCGACTGTATTCGCACACTGGAGGTCATCACTCTCAATGCAACATCCCTTTCCAATCACTCCTTCCACATTCCCCTCTCAGCAGAATT